>NW_027615100.1:0-5000 GCF_965212315.1 Lampetra planeri | reverse complement strand
CAACCACTATCATTCCAACATGACAACCACCACCACCAACCACTATCATTCCAACATGACCACCACCACACCACCACAGAAACTCCAGGTACAAATAGGTACAGTAGCTTTGGTATTTGTGGTATGTGTGGTATTTGTGTGGTATGTGTGAGTGGGTGGTTGCTGCTTGGCTGGATATAGGTGAGTGAGTGGGTGGGTGAGTGGATGGGTGGGTGAGTGAGTGAGTGGGTGGGTGAGTGGGTGGGTGGGTGAGTGAGTGGGTGGGTGAGTGAGTGGGTGGGTGAGTGAGTGGGTGGGTTGGTGAGTGGGTGGGTGAGTGAGTGGGTGGGTGAGTGGGTGAGTGGAGGGTGGGTGAGTGAGTGGGTGGGTGAGTGAGTGGGGTGGGTGAATGCGTGGGTGGGTTGGTGAGTGAGTGGGTGGGTGAGTGGGTGGGTGGGTGAGTGAGTGAGTGGGTGGGTGGGTGGGTGAGTGAGTGGGTGGGTGAGTGAGTGGGTGGGTGAGTGAGTGGGTGGGTTGGTGAGTGGGTGGGTGAGTGAGTGGGTGGGTGAGTGGGTGAGTGGGTGAGTGGATGGGTGGGTGAGTGAGTGGGTGGGTGGGTTGGTGAGTGGGTGGGTGAGTGAGTGGGTGGGTGAGTGTGTGTGAGTGTGTGTGTGAGTGTGTGGAGTGTGTGTGTGAGTGTGTGTGAGTGTGTGTGAGTGTGTGTGAGTGTGTGTGTGAGTGCGTGTGAGTGTGTGTGTGAGTGTGTATGGTGTGTGAGTGTGTGTGAGTGTGTGACTTGCTTGTAAGAAAAAGTGTTGTGGTTAATGTGCATTATAGTTTCCATCACCTTCACCACCATCATCACAAACGTAACATCATCATCATCATCACCACCACCCATCCACCACCAACCACATCATCATCACCACCATCATCACAAACGTAACATCATCATCACACCACCACCATCACCACCACCACCATCACCACCACCACCATCATCATCACCACCATCATCACAAACGTAACATCATCATCATCATCACCACCACCATCTTCACCACCACCACCATCATCCCCATCATCATCACCACCATCATCACAAACGTAACATCATCATCATCACCACCCCATCATCACCACCACCATCACCACCACCACCATCATCATCACCACCATCATCACAAACGTAACATCATCATCATCATCATCACCACCACCATCATCACCACCACCACCATCATCACCACCACCATCATCATCACCACCACCATCATCACCACCACCACCATCACCACCACCACCATCATCAATCACCACCACCATCACAAACGTAACATCATCATCATCACCACCACCATCATCACCACCACCATCACCCCACCACCACCATCATCATCACCACCACCATCACAAACGTAACATCATCATCATCATCACCACCACCATCATCACCACCACCATCACCACCACCACCATCATCATCACCACCATCATCACAAACGTAACATCATCATCATCACCACCACCACCATCACCACCACCATCATCATCACCACCACCACCATCAGCACCATCATCACAAACGTAACATCATCATCATCACCACCACCACCATCATCACCACCACCATCATCATCACCACCACCATCATCACCACCACCATCACCACCACCACCATCATCATCACCACCACCATCACAAACGTAACATCATCATCATCACCACCACCATCATCACCACCACCATCACCACCACCACCACCATCATCATCACCACCACCATCACAAACGTAACATCAATCATCATCACCACCACCATCATCACCACCACCATCACCACCACCACCATCATCATCACCACCATCATCACAAACGTAACATCATCATCATCACCACCACCATCATCACCACCACCACCATCACCACCACCATCATCATCACCACCACCATCACCACCACCCCACCATCATCATCACCACCATCATCACAAACGTAACATCATCATCATCATCACCACCACCACCATCACCACCATCATCATCACCACCACCACCATCAGCACCATCATCACAAACGTAACATCATCATCATCACCACCACCATCATCACCACCACCACCATCACCACCACCATCATCATCACCACCACCACCATCATCATCACCACCACCACCACCAACCACTATCATTCCAACATGACCACCACCACCACCAACCACTATCATTCCAACATGACCACCACCACCACCAACCACTATCATTCCAACATGACCACCACCACCACCAACCACTATCATTCCAACATGACCACCACCACCACCAACCACTATCATCCAACATGACCACCACCACCACCAACCACTATCATTCCAACATGACCACCACCACCACCAACCACTATCATTCCAACATGACCACCACCACCACCAACCACTATCATCCAACATGACCACCACCACCACCAACCACTATCATTCCAACATGACCACCACCACCACCACCACAGAAACTCCAGGTACAAATAGGTACAGTAGCTTTGGTATTTGTGGTATGTGTGTGGTATGTGTGAGTAGGTGAGTGGGTGGTTGCTGCTTGGCTGGATATAGGTGAGTGAGTGGGTGGGTGAGTGGATGGGTGAGTGAGTGAGTGGTGGGTGAGTGAGTGGGTGGGTGAGTGGGTGAGTGGATGGGTGGGTGAGTGAGTGGGTGGGTTGGTGAGTGAGTGGGTGAGTGGGTTGGTGAGTGAGTGGGTGGGTGGGTGAGTGAGTGGATGGGGTGGGTGAGTGAGTGGGTGAGTGAGTGGGTGAGTGAGTGGATGGGTGGGTGGGTGGGTGGGTGAGTGAGTGGGTGGGTGAGTGAGTGGGTGGGTTGGTGAGTGGGTGGGTGAGTGAGTGAGTGGGGGGGGTGAGTGGGTGAGTGTGTGTGTGAGTGTGTATGAGTGTGTGTGTGTGTGAGTGAGTGTGTGTATGAGTGTATGTGAGTGTGTGTATGTGAGTGAGTGTGTGTATGAATGTGGGTGGGTGAGTGAGTGGGTGGGTGAGTGAGTGGGTGGGTTGGTGAGTGGGTGGGTGAGTGAGTGGGTGGGTGAGTGGGTGAGTGGATGGTGGGTGAGTGAGTGGGTGGGTGAGTGAGTGGGTGGGTGAATGCGTGGGTGGGTTGGTGAGTGAGTGGGTGGGTGAGTGGATGGGTGAGTGAGTGGGTGAGTGAGTGAGTGGGTGGGTGAGTGAGTGGGTGGGTTGGTGAGTGGGTGGGTGGGTGAGTGAGTGGGTGGGTGAGTGGGTGAGTGTGTGTGTGAGTGTGTATGAGTGTGTGTGTGTGTGAGTGAGTGTGTGTATGAGTGTATGTGAGTGTGTGTATGTGAGTGAGTGTGTGTATGAATGTGGGTGGGTGAGTGAGTGAGTGGGTGGGTTGGTGAGTGGGTGGCTGAGTGAGTGGGTGGGTGAGTGGGTGAGTGGATGGGTGGGTGAGTGAGTGGGTGGGGGTGAGTGAGTGGGTGGGTGAATGCGTGGGTGGGTTGGTGAGTGAGTGGGTGGGTGAGTGGATGGGTGAGTGAGTGGGTGAGTGAGTGAGTGGGTGGGTGAGTGAGTGGGTGGGTTGGTGAGTGGGTGGGTGGGTGAGTGAGTGGGTGGGTGAGTGGGTGAGTGGATGGGTGGGTGAGTGAGTGGGTGGGTGAGTGAGTGGGTGGGTGAATGCGTGGGTGGGTTGGTGAGTGAGTGGGTGGGTGAGTGGATGGGTGGGTGAGTGAGTGGGTGGGTGAGTGAGTGGGTTGGTGAGTGGGTGGGTGGGTGAGTGAGTGGGTGAGTGAGTGGGTGAGTGAGTGAGTGGGTGGGTGAGTGGGTGAGTGGATGGGTGGGTGAGTGAGTGGGTGGGTGGGGAGTGAGTGAGTGGGTGGGTGAGTGGATGGGTGGGTGAGTGAGTGGGTGGGTGAGTGAGTGGGTGGTGAGTGAGTGGGTGGGTGAGTGAGTGGGTGGGTTGGTGAGTGGTGGGTGAGTGAGTGGGTGGGTGAGTGGGTGAGTGGATGGTGGGTGAGTGAGTGGGTGGGTGAGTGAGTGGGTGGGTGAATGCGTGGGTGGGTTGGTGAGTGAGTGGGTGGGTGAGTGGATGGGTGGGTGAGTGAGTGGGTGGGTGAGTGAGTGGGTGGGTGAGTGAGTGGGTGGGTGAGTGAGGTGGGTGGGTGAGTGAGTGGGTGGGTGAGTGAGTGGGTGGTGAGTGGGTGAGTGGGTGAGTGGATGGGTGGGTGAGTGAGTGGGTGAGTGAGTGGGTGAGTGAGTGAGTGGGTGGGTGAGTGGGTGAGTGGATGGGTGGGTGAGTGAGTGGGTGGGTGAGTGAGTGGGTGAGTGAGTGGGTGGGTGAGTGGGTGAGTGGATGGGTGGGTGAGTGAGTGGGTGGGTGAGTGAGTGGGTGGGTGAGTGAGTGAGTGGTGGGTGATTGAGTGGGTGGGTGAGTGAGTGGGTGGGTGAGTGAGTGGGTGAGTGGGTGAGTGAGTGGGGTGAGTGAGTGGGTGGGTGAGTGAGTGAGTGGGTGGTGTGCGTGGGTGAGTGAGTGGGTGAGTGAGTGGGTGAGTGAGTGGGTGAGTGAGTGAGTGAGTGGGTGAGTGCGTGGGTGGGTGAGTGAGTGCGTGGGTGAGTGAGTGGGTGAGTAAGTGAGTGCGTGGGTGAGTGAGTGGGTGAGTGAGTGGGTAAGGAGGTGAGTGAGTATATGAGTGGGTGAGTGGGTGGGTGAGTGAGTGAGTGAGTGGGTAAGTGAGTGGGTGAGTGGGTGAGTGAGTGGGTGAGTGGGTGAGTGAGTGGGTGAGTGGGTGGGTGAGTGGGTGAGTGAGTGGGTGAGTGAGTGGGTGAGTGGCTGAGTCAATGAGTGGGTGAGTGAGTGGGTGAGTGGGTGAGTGAGTGGGTGAGTGAGTGGGTGAGTGGCTGAGTCAATGAGTGGGTGAGTGAGTGGGTGGGGTGGTTGAGTGAGTGAGTGAGTGGGTGGTGGGTGGGTGAGTGAGTGAGTGAGTGGGTGTGAGTGAGTGAGTGAGTGAG
>NW_027615099.1:50000-94928 GCF_965212315.1 Lampetra planeri | reverse complement strand
GTGTGTCACTGTGTGTGTGTGTCACTGTGTGTCACTGTGTGTGTGTGTCACTGTGTGTGTGTGTCACTGTGTGTGTGTGTCACTGTGTCACTGTGTGTGTGTGTCACTGTGTGTGTGCCACTGTGTGTGTGTGTGTCACTGTGTGTGTCATGTGTGTGGTCACTGTGTGTGTGTCACTGTGTATGTCACTGTGTCACTGTGTGTGTCACTGTGTGTGTGTGTCACTGTGTCACTGTGTGTGTCACTGTGCGTGTGTGTCACTGTGTGTGTCACTGTGTTTTTGTGTCACTGTGTTTGTGTCACTGTGTGTGTGACTGTGTGTGACTGTGTGTGTGTGTCACTGCGTGTCACTGTGTGTGTGTGTGTCACTGTGTTTCACTGTGTATGTGTGTGTCTGTGTGTGTCACTGTTTGTCACTGTGTGTGTATGTTACTGTGTGTCACTGTGTGTCACTGTGTGTGTGTGTCACTGTGTGTCACTGTGTGTCACTGTGTGTGTGTCACTGTGTTTCACTGTGTATGTGTGTGTCTGTGTGTGTCACTGTTTGTCACTGTGTGTGTATGTTACTGTGTGTCACTGTGTGTCACTGTGTGTCACTGTGTGTCACTGTGTGTCACTGTGTGTGTGTCACTGTGTGTCACTGTGTGTGGTGTTGGCCACCTACCCCCCCGTGTGCCGTGCCGGCCTTTATAGGTGCTCACTAACAGCACTTGCCCCTAAAGTCTGTTCCAGGCTTTACGGGGGATCTTTGTCTTTGTGGTGTAGTATGCGCAGTGTGTGGTGTGTGTGGTTTGTGTGTGGTGTAGTATGTGTGGTGTGTGTGGTGTGTGGTGTAGTATGCGTAGTGTGTGGTGTGTGTGGTTTGTGTGGTGTGTGTGTGGTGTAGTTTGGGTGGTGTATAGTGGTGTGTTGTTTAGTATGTGTAGTATGCATGGTGTGTGTGGTGTAGTATTCGTGGTGTGTGTGGTGTGTGGTGTAGTTTGCGTGGTGTGTGGTGGTGTGGTTTGTGTGGTGTGTGTGGTGTGTGGTATAGTATGCGTGGTGTTTGGTGTGTGTGGTGTGTGTGGTGCGTGTGGTGTAGTATGCGTGGTGTGTGTGATGTGTGGTGTAGTATGTGTAGTATGCGTGGTGTGTGTGTGGTGTGATGTGTGGTGTGTGGTGTAGTATGCGTGGTGTGTGTGGTGTAGTTTGTGTGGTGTAGTATGCGTGATGTAGTGTGTGTGGTGTAGTGTGTGTGGTATAGTATGCGTGGTGTGTGTGGTGTGTGTGGTATAGTATGCGTGGTGTGTGTGTGTGGTGTAGTATGCGTGGTGTGTGTGGTGTAGTTTGTGTGGTGTAGTATGCGTGGTGTAGTGTGTGTGGTGTAGTATGCGTGGTGTAGTGTGTGTGGTGTAGTATGCGTGGTGTGTGTGATGTCTGGTAGTGCCACACGCACTCCCTGGCACGGTGTGCCACTCGGCTCCGTTGACGATGCCGCCCTGAAAGACGTCGCAGTGGCACACGCGGCGCTCGCGGCTCGCCATGGTGCGGTGCGTCGTGGCGTACACCACGGCCAGCCAGCGGAAGAAGCCGTCGTCCGCCGTCGGGGTCAGCTCCTGGCAAACGCAACGCACGCGGTACCGGTCTAGCGCCAGACAGGGGCGTGGCAGCCTCTCTCTCAAGCAGAGAGAGACAGAAAAGCAGAGAGACAGGGTTTCCACGTGGGTGCGACCCATAGTGGATTAACCTCTGTTTCTGAAAGAACCCCCGAGATTTTTCGATTTAAAGCTTTCGTGACTGCAGGGACTCTGTCTCCTCGACAGACCTGTTCTCCACCTGAGGACGGCTACTTGCGTTGTGGCCGAAACGTGGTGAGAATTATTTTATTATGTTTTATTTTTATTATTTTATTACTTCCAGTCTACGTGACTTTACCGAAAGAACCAAGAAGATGAACCCCCGAGATGTTAAACACCTCGACTGGTGTACACGCGGCACCTGGTGTACACGCGGTACCGGTCTAGCGCCCGACAGATGCGTGGCAGCCTCTCTCTCCAGCAGAGACAGAGACAGAGAGAGTTTCACACTTTCCACGTGGGTCCGACCCATAGTGGATTGACCTCCGTTTCTAAAGGAACCCCCGAGATGTTAAACACCTCGCCTGGTCTACACGCGGTACCGGTCTGGCGCCCGACAGATGCGTGGCAGCCTTTCTCCCTCCAGCAAAGACAGAGAAAGAGAGTTTCACACTTTCCACGTGGGTCTGACCCATAGTGGATTGACCTCCGTTTCTAGAGGAACCCCCGAGATGTTAAACACCTCGCCTGGTCTACACACACACAGTACACACACAGTACACACACACAGTACAAAGTACACACAGCACACACACACAGTACACACACATCCACAGTACACACACACAGTATATACACACAGTACACACAAAGTACACACAGTACACACACACACAGTACACACACATCCACAGTACACACACAGTACACACACACCCACAGTACACACACACAGTACACACACAGTACACACAGCACACACACACAGTATATACACACAGTACACACAAAGTACACACAGTACACACACACACACACAGTACACACACATCCACAGTACACACACAGTACACCCACACCCACAGTACACACACACACAGTACACACACAGTACACACAGCACACACACACAGTATATACACACAGTACACACAAAGTACACACAGTACACACACACACACACAGTACACACACATCCACAGTACACACACAGTACACACACACCCACAGTACACACACAGTACACACACAGTACACACAGCACACACACACAGTATATACACACAGTACACACAAAGTACACACAGTACACACACACACACACAGTACACACACATCCACAGTACACACACAGTACACACACACCCACAGTACACACACACAGTACACACACAGTACACCCACGCACTGCCCACCTGTGCTGCCCAGTAGGAGCGCGCCATGTCGAAGGGGTACGAGACCACGAGCTCCCCGCCGTGCAGGTTTGCGCTCAGCACAAACGGGATCCGCTCCATCCACGCGATGACCGCTCGTGTCTCAGGAGCCACCTACACACAGTACACACAGTACACACACACACAGTACACACAGTACACACACACAGTACACACAGTACACACACAGTACACACACACAGTACACACAGTACACACAGTACACACATTACACACACACACAGTACACACACAGTACACACACACAGTACACACAGTACACACACACAGTACACACAGTACACACACAGTACACACACAGTACACACAGTACACACACACAGTACACACAGTACACACATTACACACACACACAATACACACAGTACACACACAGTACACACACACAGTACACACAGTACACACACACAGTACACACAGTGCACACACACAGTACACACAGTACACACACACAGTACACACAGTGCACACACACAGTACACACACAGTACACACACAGTACACACACAGTACACACACAGTACACACACACACAGTACACACACACAGTACACACACACAGTACACACACAGTACACACAGTACACACACAGTACACACACAGTACACACACACAGTACACACACAGTACACACACAGTACACACACACAGTACACACACAGTACACACACAGTACACACACAGTACACACACAGTACACACACACAGTACACACACACAGTACACACACAGTACACACACACAGTACACACACAGTACACACACAGTACACACACACAGTACACACACAGTACACACACACAGTACACACACAGTACACACAGTACACACACAGTACACACACAGTACACACACACAGTACACACACAGTACACACACACACAGTACACACACACAGTACACACACACAGTACACAGTACACACACAGTACACACACAGTATGCACACACAGTACACACACAGTACACACACACAGTACACACACAGTACACACACACAGTACACACAGTACACACACAGTACACACACACAGTACACACACAGTACACACACAGTACACACACAGTACACACAGTACACACACAGTACACACACAGTACACACACAGTACGCACACACAGTACACACAGTACACACACAGTACACACACACAGTACACACAGTACACACACAGTACACACACAGTACACACACAGTACGCACACACAGTACACACACAGTACACACACACAGTACACACACAGTACACACACAGTACACACACAGTACGCACACACAGTACACACACAGTACACACAGTACACACACAGTACACACACACAGTACACACACAGAACACACACAGAACACACAGTACACACACAGTACACACAGTACACACACAGTACACACGGTACACACACACAGTACACACACAGTACACACAGTACACACACACAGTACACACACACAGTACACACACACACAGTACACACACAGTACACACACAGTACACACACAGTACACACACAGTACACACAGTACACACACACAGTACACACACAGTACACACAGTACACACAGTACACACACATAGTACACACACACAGTACACACACAGTACACACACAGTACACACACACAGTACACACACAGTACACACACACAGTACACACAGTACACTAGTCTCCACACACTAGTCTCCATTGGTTTTGTACCAGTTGAAAGGGTAAAAACCTATCACTATATTTTGCCACTGGTAAAGGAGGTGTCTCATAGTGTTGATACTTACTCCGAACTCTCAATACTCTGATAGTGCGTTTTTTTTTAGTTGTACGCCTTTTGGCGTCATCTGGTCCAACACCAATGGAGACTAGGCTCTAAGGAAAGCTGTCTCGGGTGTGGACCAATCAACTTCAAGGACCATGTGAGACTAGGCTCTAAGGAAAGCTGTCTCGGGTGTGGACCAATCAACTTCAAGGACCATGTGAGACTAGGCTCTAAGGAAAGCTGTCTCGGGTGTGGACCAATCAACTTCAAGGACCATGTGAGACTAGGCTCTAAGGAAAGCTGTCTCGGGTGTGGACCAATCAACTTCAAGGACCATGTGAGACTGAGCTCGAAGGAAAGCTGTCTCGGGTGTGGACCAATCAACTTCAAGGACCATGTGAGACTAGGCTCTAAGGAAAGCTGTCTCGGGTGTGGACCAATCAACTTCAAGGACCATGTGAGACTAGGCTCTAAGGAAAGCTGTCTCGGGTGTGGACCAATCAACTTCAAGGACAGTGCATATCATTATCATCATCATCAGAGTTGTTTCTTTTTGTTTGCATTTTGACTGCTTGTGTTGTGGTTATTGCAAACATGATGCCTTGTATAAAGGTGTCAGTTTTTGTACCAGTTGAAAGGGTAAAAACCCATCACTACTTCGTATCAAGGATTGGGGACCTCGCGGGGGATGACGTCTCACGCACAACACGCGACACGCGTGTGACACGCGTGTGCTCTGACCGTGGAGTTGGGCCCCGAGTACCACTCAGGAACCGTGATGTAGTGGTTGGGGAACTCGCGGGGGATGACGTCGCGATCCTCCGCGTCCCACAGGACGGAGTTGAGGTCGGCGAAGTTGTGGTTCAGGTCAATGCCGTCGCGGGTCCAGCGGCCCTCCGCCCAGCCCGCCAGCTCCGAGCCCTCTCGCGAGCCAACGCAACAACAAAGACGACAACAATAACAGCCACTACAACAACAATAAGCACTACAACAACCACTACAACAACAACCACTACAACAACCACTACAACAACAACTACAACAACAATAACCACTACAACAACAATAACCACTACAACAACAACAACCACTACAACAATAACCACTACAACAACAACAACTACAACAATAACCACTACAACAACAACAACCACTACAACAACAACCACTACAACAACCACTACAACAACAACCACTACAACAACCACTACAACAACAACCACTACAACAACCACTACAACAATAACCACTACAACAACAACCACTACAACAACAATAACCACTACAACAACAACCACTACAACAACAACCACTACAACAATAACCACTACAACAACAATAACCACTACAACAACAACAACCACTACAACAACAACCACTACAACAACAACAACCACTACAACAACAACCACTACAACAACAACCACTACAACAACAACAACAACAACCACTACAACAATAACCACTACAACAACAATAACCACTACAACAACAATAACCACTACAACAACAACCACTACAACAACAACCACTACAACAATAACCACTACAACAACAATAACCACTACAACAACAACAACCACTACAACAACAACCACTACAACAACAACAACCACTACAACAACAACCACTACAACAACAACCACTACAACAACAACAACAACAACCACTACAACAATAACCACTACAACAACAATAACCACTACAACAACAATACCCACTACAACAACAACAACCACTACAACAACAACAACAACCACTACAACAAGAACAACCACTACAACAACAACCACTACAACAACAACAACCACTACAACAACAATAACCACTACAACAACAACAACCACTACAACAACAACCACTACAACAACAATAACCACTACAACAACAATAACCACTACAACAATAACCACTACAACAACAACAACTACAACAACAACAACCACTACAACAACAACAACCACTACAACAACAATAACCACTACAACAACAATAACCACTACAACAACAACAACCTCTACAACAACAATAACCACTACAACAACAACAACCACTACAACAACAATAACCACTACAACAACAATAACCACTACAACAACAATAACCACTACAACAACAACAACCACTACAACAACAACAACCACTACAACAACAACAACCAATACAACAATAACCACTACAACAACAATAACTACAACAACAACAACCACTACAACAAGAACAACCACTACAACAACAACCACTACAACAACAACAACCACTACAACAACAATAACCACTACAACAACAACAACCACTACAACAACAACCACTACAACAACAATAACCACTACAACAACAATAACCACTACAACAATAACCACTACAACAACAACAACTACAACAACAACAACCACTACAACAATAACCACTACAACAACAACAACAACAACAACCACTACAACAACAACAACCACTACAACAACAATAACCACTACAACAACAATAACCACTACAACAACAACAACCCTCTACAACAACAATAACCACTACAACAACAACAACCACTACAACAACAATAACCACTACAACAACAATAACCACTACAACAACAATAACCACTACAACAACCACTACAACAACAATAACCACTACAACAACAATAACCACTACAACAACAATAACCACTACAACAACCACTACAACAACAACAACCACTACAACAACAACAACCAATACAACAATAACCACTACAACAACAATAACCACTACAACAATAACCACTACAACAATAACGACCACTACAACAACAACAACCACTACAACAACAACAACCACTACAACAATAACCACTACAACAACAACAACAACTACAACAACCACTACAACAACAACAACTACAACAACAACAACCACAACAACAACAACAACTACAACAACAACAACTACAACAACAACAACCACTACAACTACAACAACCACTACAACAACAACTACAACAACAACAACCACTACAACAACAACAACTACAACAACAACCACTACAACAACAATAACCACTACAACAACAACAACAACTACAACAACAACAACTACAACAACCACTACAACAACAATAACCACTACAACAACAATAACCACTACAACAATAACCACTACAACAACAATAACCACTACAACAACAACAACCACTACAACAACAATAACCACTACTACAACAATAACCACTACAACAACAATAACCACTACAACAACAATAACCACTACAACAACAACAACCACTACAACAACAATAACCACTACAACAACAATAACCACTACAACAATAACCACTACAACAACAATAACCACTACAACAACAATAACCACTACTACAACAATAACCACTACAACAACAATAACCACTACAACAATAACCACTACAACAACAATAACCACTACAACAACAATAACCACTACAACAACAATAACCACTACAACAACAATAACCACTACTACAACAATAACCACTACAACAACAATAACCACTACAACAACAATAACCACTACAACAACAATAACCACTACAACAACAATAACCACTACAACAACAACAACAACTACAACAACAATAACCACTACAACAACAATAACCACTACAACAACAATAACCACTACAACAACAATAACCACTACAACAATAAACACTACAACAACAATAACCACTACAACAACAATAACCACTACAACAACAATAACCACTACTACAACAATAACCACTACAACAACAACTACAACAACAATAACCACTACTACAACAATAACCACTACAACAACAACAACCACTACAACAACAACAACCACTACAACAACAATAACCACTACAACAACAATAACCACTACAACAACAATAACCACTACAACAACAATAACCACTACTACAACAACAACCACTACAACAACAACCACTACAACAACAATAACCACTACAACAACAATAACCACTACTACTACAACAATAACCACTACAACAACAACCACTACAACAACAATACCACTACAACAACAATAACCACTACAACAACAATAACCACTACAACAACAATAACCACTACAACAATAACCACTACAACAACAACAACCACTACAACAACAATAACCACTACAACAACAATAACCACTACAACAACACAATAACCACTACAACAACAATAACCACTACAACAACAATAACCACTACAACAACAACAACCACTACAACAACAACAACCACTACAACAACAACAATAACCCACTACAACAATAACCACTACAACAACAACAACCACTACAACAACAACCACTACACCCACAATAACCACTCAACAACAACAACCACTACAACAACAATAACCACTACAACAACCAATAACCACCACAACAACAATAACCACTACAACAACAATAACCACTACAACAACAATAACCACCACACACAACAACCACTACAACAACAATAACCACCTACAACAACAACAACCACTACAACAACAACAACCACTACAACAACAACAACCACTACAACAACAACAACAACCACTACAACAACAATAACCACTACAACAACAATAACCACTACAACAATAACCACTACCAACACAACCACTACTACAACACAACAACCACTACAACAACAACCACCACACAACAACCACAACCACTACAACAACAACAACCACAACAACAACAACAACCACTACAACAACACAACCACAACAACAACAACAACCACTACACAACAACAACCACTACAACAACAACCACTACAACAATAACCACTACAACAACAATAACCACTACAACAACAATAACCACTACAACAACAACAACCACAACAACAACAATACCACTACAACAATAACCACTACAACAACAACAACCACCACAACACACCACTACACCAACAATAACCACTACAACAACAATAACCACCACACAACAACAATAACCACTACAACAACAACAACCACAACAACAACAATAACCACTACAACAATAACCACTACAACAACAACAACCACTACAACAACAACCACTACACCAACAATAACCACTACAACAACAATAACCACTACAACAACAACAACCACTACAACAACAATAACCACTACAACAACAATAACCACCACAACAACAATAACCACTACAACAACAATAACCACTACAACAACAATAACCACCACAACAACACAACCACTACAACAACAATAACCACTACAACAACACAACCACTACAACAACAACAACCACTACAACAACAACAACCACTACAACACAACAACCACTACAACAACAATAACCACTACAACAACAATAACCACTACAACAATAACCCACTACAACAACAACCACTACTACAACAACAACCACTACAACAACAACCACAACAACAACAACCACTACAACAACAACAACCACAACAACAACAACAACCACTACAACAACAACAACCACAACAACAACAACAACCACTACTACAACAATAACCACTACAACAACAACAACCACTACAACAACAACAACCACAACAACAACAATAACCACTACAACAACAACAACCACACAACAACAACAACCACTACAACAACAACAACCACTACAACAATAACCACTACAACAACAATAACCACTACAACAACAATAACCACTACAACAACAACAACCACTACAACAACAACAACCACTACAACAACAACCACTACAACAACAACAACAACCACTACTACAACAATAACCACTACAACAACAACAACCACTACAACAACAACAACCACTACAACAATAACCACTACAACAACAATAACCACTACAACAACACAACCACTACAACAACAACAACCACAACAACAACAACAACCACTACTACAACAATAACCACTACACAACAACAACAACCACTACAACAACAACAACCACTACAACAATAACCACTACAACAACATAACCACTACAACAACAACAACCACTACAACAACAACAACCACTACAACAACAACAACCACTACAACAATAACCACTACAACAACAATAACCACTACAACAACAACAACCACTACAACAACAACAACCACTACAACAACAACAACCACTACAACATAACCACTACAACAACAACAACCACTAGCAACAACAATAACCACTACAACAACAACAACCACTACAACACAATAACCACTACAACAACAACCACTACAACAACAATAACCACTACAACAACAATAACCACTACAACACAACCACTACAACAACAATAACCACTACAACAATAACCACTACAACAACAATAACCACTACAACAACAATAACCACTACAACAACAACAACCACTACAACAACAATAACCACTACAACAACAACAACCACTACAACAACAATAACCACTACAACAATAACCACTACAACAACAATAACCACTACAACAACAATAACCACTACAACAACAACAACCACTACAACAACAACAACCACTACAACAACAACAACCACTACAACAACAACAACCACTACAACAACAACAACCACTACAACAATAACCACTACAACAACAACAATAACCACTACAACAACAACAACCACTACAACAACAACAACCACTACAACAACAACAACCCACTACAACACACAACCACTACAACAACAACCACTACAACAACAACAACCACTACAACAATAACCACTACAACAACAACAACCACTACAACAACAACAACCACTACAACAACAATAACCACTACAACAACAACAACCACTACAACAATAACCACACAACAACAATAACCACTACAACAACAACCACTACAACAACAACAACCACAACAACAACAACCACTACAACAACAACAACCACTACAACAACAACAACCACTACAACAACAACAACAACCACTACAACAACAATAACCACTACAAACAACAATAACCACTACAACAACAATAACCACTACAACAATAACCACTACAACAACAACAATAACCACTACACACAACAACCACTACAACAACAACAACCACTACAACAACAACAACAACCACTACAACAACAACAACCACTACACACCCACCCACACACAACAACACCACTACAACAACAACAACCACTACAACAACAACATACCCACTACACAATAACAACCACTACAACAACAACACTACAACAACAATAACCACTACAACAACAACAACCACTACAACAATACAACCACTACAACAACAATAACAACCACGACAACAACAACCACACTACAACAATAACCACTACAACAACAATAACCACTACAACAAACCACTACACAACAACCCCACACACAACACCACTACAACAATAACCACTACAACAACAACCACTACAACAACAATAACCACTACACACACAACCACTACAACACAATAACCACTACAACAACAACACCCACTACAACAACATAACCACTACAACAACCACTACAACAACAACAACCACTACAACACATACCACACAACAACATAACCACTACAACAACCACTACAACAACAACAACCACTACACAACCACACAACAACCACTACAACAACAATAACCACTACAACAACAATACCACTACTACAACCACTACAACACAACAACCACTACAACAACCACTACAACAACCACTACAACAACAATAACCACTACAACAACAATAACCACTACAACAACAATAACCACTACAACAACACCAACCACTAAAACAACATACCACTACAACAACCACTACAACAACAACAACCACTACAACACAACAACCACTACAACAACCACTACAACAACAATAACCACTACAACAACAATAACCACTACAACAACAATAACCACTACAACAACAACAACCACTACAACAACAATAACCACTACAACAACAATAACCACTACAACAACAATAACCACTACAACAACAACAACCACTACAACAACAATAACCACTACAACAACAACAACCACTACAACAACAACAACCACTACAACAACAATAACCACTACAACAACAATAACCACTACAACAATAACCACTACAACAACAATAACCACTACAACAACAATAACCACTACAACAACAATAACCACTACTACAACAATAACCACTACAACAACAACAACCACTACAACAACAACAACCACTACAACAACAAATAACCACTACAACAACAATAACCACTACAACAACAATAACCACTACTACAACAATAACCACTACAACAACAATAACCACTACTACAACAACAACCACTACAACACCAACAACCACTACAACACAATAACCACTACAACAACAATAACCACTACAACAACAATACCACTACAACAACAATAACCACTACAACACAATAACCACACTACAACAATAACCACTACAACAACAATAACCACTACTACAACAACAACCACTACAACAACAACAACCACTACAACAACAATAACCACTACAACAACAATAACCACTACAACAACAATAACCACTACTACAACAACAACCACTACAACAACAATAACCACTACTACAACAACAACCACTACAACAACAACAACCACTACAACAACAATAACCACTACAACAACAATAACCACTACAACAACAATAACCACTACAACAACAACAACCACTACAACAATAACCACTACAACAACAATAACCACTACAACAACAATAACCACTACAACAACAATAACCACTAATACAACAATAACCACTACAACAACAACAACAACTACAACAACAATAACCCACTACAACAATAACCACTACAACACACACCACTACAACAACAACAACCACTACAACAACAATAACCACTACAACAACAATAACCACTACAACAACAATAACCACTACACAACAATAACCACTACAACAACAATAACCACTACTACAACAACAACCACTACAACAACAACAACCACTACAACAACAATAACCACTACAACAACAATAACCACTACTACTACAACAATAACCACTACAACAACCACTACAACAACAATAACCACTACTACAACAATAACCACTACAACAACAATAACCACTACTACTACAACAATAACCACTACAACAACCACTACAACAACAATAACCACTACAACAACAACAACCACTACAACAACAATAACCACTACAACAACAATAACCACTACAACAACAACAATAACCACTACAACAACAATAACCACTACAACAACAATAACCACTACAACAACAACAACCACTACAACAACAACAACCACTACAACAACAACATAACCACACAACAACAACCACTACACCAACAACACCACTACAACAACAACCACTACACCAACAATAACCACTGCAACAACAACAACCACTACAACAACATAACCACTACAACAACAATAACCACCACAACAACAATAACCACTACAACAACAATACCACTACAACAACAATAACCACCACAACAACAACAACCCTACAACAACAATAACCACTACAACAACAACAACCACTACAACAACAACCAACCACTACAACAACAACAACCACTACAACAACAACAACCACTACACAACAATAACCCACTACAACAACAATAACCACTACAACAAAACCACTACAACAACAACCACTACACAACACACCACTACACACAACCACAACAACAACAACAACCACTACAACAACCACAAACACAACAACACAACAACCACTACAACAACAACACCACCACAACAACAACAACCACTACTACAACAATAACCACTACAACAACAACAACCACTACAACAACAACAACCACAACAACAACAAAAACCACTACAACAACAACAACCACTACAACAACAACAACCACTACAACAACAACAACCACTACAACAATAACCCACTACAACAACAATAACCACTACAACAACAACAACCACTACAACACAACAACCACTACAACAACAATAACCACTACAACAACAACAACCACTACAACAACAACAACCACTACAACAACAACCCAAACAACACACCACCACAACAAACAACAATAACCACTACAACAATAACCACTACAACAACAATAACCACTACAACAACAACAACCACTACAACAACAATAACCACTACAACAACAACAACCACTACAACAACAATAACCACTACAACAATAACCACTACAACAACAATAACCACTACAACAACAATAACCACTACAACAACAACAACCACTACAACAACAACAACCACTACAACAACAACAACCACTACAACAACAACCACTACAACAACAACAACCACTACAACAACAACTACAACAACAACAACCACTACAACAACAACAACTACAACAACAACAACCACTACAACAACAACTACAACAACAACAACTACAACAACAACACCACTACAACAACAACAACCACTACAACAACAACTACAACAACAACAACCACTACAACAACAACAACTACAACACACAACCACTACAACAACAATAACCACTACAACAACACTAAATTATACAAAATCTATACTTATTCTATCTACTTCAAAGTCTATTCAAAATATACATCCAATACAACATCACACACTAACAACAACCCACTCACTATCCACACTACACACAACACTAACAACAAGAACCACTACAACAACAACTAACCCACTACAACAACAACATCCACTACCAACAACTACACAACCACTACTACAACATAACCACGACAACAACATTAACCACTACAACAATCAATAACCACTACAACAACGAACAACCTACTAACATCAACAACAAACCACTACAACAACAACAACCACTACAACAACAACAACCACTACAACAACAACCACTACAACAACAATAACCACTACAACAACAACCACTACAACAACAACAACCACTACTACAACAATAACCACTACAACAACAACAACCACTACAACAACAACCACTACAACAACAATAACCACTACAACAACAATAACCACTACAACAACAATAACCACTACAACAACAATAACCACTACTACAACAATAACCACTACAACAACAACAACCACTACAACAACAACCACTACAACAACAATAACCACTACAACAACAATAACCACTACAACAACAATAACCACTACTACAACAATAACCACTACAACAACAACAACCACTACAACAACAATAACCACTACAACAATAACCACTACAACAACAATAACCACTACAACAACAATAACCACTACTACAACAATAACCACTACAACAACAATAACCACTACAACAACAATAACCACTACAACAACAATAACCACTACAACAACAATAACCACTACAACAATAAACACTACAACAACAATAACCACTACAACAACAATAACCACTACTACAACAATAACCACTACAACAACAACAACAACTACAACAACAATAACCACTACTACAACAATAACCACTACAACAACAACAACCACTACAACAACAACAACCACTACAACAACAATAACCACTACAACAACAATAACCACTACAACAACAATAACCACTACTACAACAATAACCACTACAACAACAATAACCACTACTACAACAACAACCACTACAACAACAACAACCACTACAGCAACAATAACCACTACAACAACAATAACCACTACTACTACAACAATAACCACTACAACAACCACTACAACAACAATAACCACTACTACAACAATAACCACTACAACAACAACAACCACTACAACAACAATAACCACTACAACAACAATAACCACTACAACAACAATAACCAATACAACAACCACTACAACAACAACAACCACTACAACAACAACAATAACCACTACAACAATAACCACTACAACAACAACAACCACTACAACAACAACCACTACACCAACAATAACCACTGCAACAACAACAACTACTACAACAACAATAACCACTACAACAACAATAACCACCACAACAACAATAACCACTACAACAACAATAACCACTACAACAACAATAACCACCACAACAACAACAACCACTACAACAACAATAACCACTACAACAACAACAACCACTACAACAACAACAACCACTACAACAACAACAACCACTACAACAACAACAACCACTACAACAACAATAACCACTACAACAACAATAACCACTACAACAATAACCACTACAACAACAACCACTACTACAACAACAACCACTACAACAACAACCACAACAACAACAACAACCACTACAACAACAACAACCACAACAACAACAACAACCACTACAACAACAACAACCACAACAACAACAACAACCACTACTACAACAATAACCACTACAACAACAACAACCACTACAACAACAACAACCACAACAACAACAATAACCACTACAACAACAACAACCACTACAACAACAACAACCACTACAACAACAACAACCACTACAACAATAACCACTACAACAACAATAACCACTACAACAACAATAACCACTACAACAACAACAACCACTACAACAACATTAACCACTACAACAACAACAACCACTACAACAACAATAACCACTACAACAACAACCACTACAACAACAATAACCACTACAACAACAACCACTACAACAACAATAACCACTACAACAATAACCACTACAACAACAATAACCACTACAACAACAACAACCACTACAACAACAATAACCACTACAACAACAACAACCACTACAACAACAATAACCACTACAACAATAACCACTACAACAACAATAACCACTACAACAACAATAACCACTACAACAACAACAACCACTACAACAACAACAACCACTACAACAACAACAACCACTACAACAACAACAACCACTACAACAACAACAACCACTACAACAATAACCACTACAACAACAACAATAACCACTACAACAACAACAACCACTACAACAACAACAACCACTACAACAACAACAACCACTACAACAACAACCACTACAACAACAATAACCACTACAACAACAACAACCACTACAACAATAACCACTACAACAACAATAACCACTACAACAACAACCACTACAACAACAACAACCACAACAACAACAACCACTACAACAACAACAACCACTACAACAACAACAACCACTACAACAACAACAACCACTACAACAACAATAACCACTACAACAACAATAACCACTACAACAATAACCACTACAACAACAACAATAACCACTACAACAACAACAACCACTACAACAACAACAACCACTACAACAACAACAACAACCACTACAACAACAACAACCACTACAACAACAACCACTACAACAACAATAACCACTACAACAACAACAACCACTACAACAACAATAACCACTACAACAATAACCACTACAACAACAACCACTACAACAACAATAACCACTACAACAACAATACCCACTACAACAACAATAACCACTACAACAACAACAACCACTACAACAATAACAACCACTACAACCACTACAACAACCACTACAACAAGAATAACCACTACAACAACAACAATAACCACTACAACAACAATAACCACTACAACAACAACAACAACCACTACAACAACAATAACCACTACAACAACAATAACCACTACAACAACAACAACAACCACTACAACAACAATAACCACTACAACAACAACAACCACTACAACAACAATAACCACTACAACAACAATAACCACTACAACAACAACAATAACCACTACAACAACAATAACCACTACAACAACAATAACCACTACAACAACAACAACAACCACTACAACAACAATAACCACTACAACAACAATAACCACTACAACAACAACAACAACCACTACAACAACAATAACCACTACAACAACAACAATAACCACTACAACAACAATAACCACTACAACAACAATAACCACTACAACAACAACAACAACCACTACAACAACAATAACCACTACAACAACAATAACCACTACAACAACAACAACAACCACTACAACAACAATAACCACTACAACAACAACAACCACTACAACAACAATAACCACTACAACAACAATAACCACTACAACAACAACAATAACCACTACAACAACAATAACCACTACAACAACAATAACCACTACAACAACAACAACAACCACTACAACAACAATAACCACTACAACAACAATAACCACTACAACAACAATAACCACTACTACAACAACAATAACCACTACAACAACAATAACCACTACAACAACAACAACAACCACTACAACAACAATAACCACTACAACAACAATAACCACTACAACAACAATAACCACTACAACAACAACAACAACCACTACAACAACAATAACCACTACAACAACAATAACCACTACAACAACAATAACCACTACAACAACAATAACCACTACAACAACAATAACCACTACAACAACAACAACAACCACTACAACAACAATAACCACAACAACAACAACAACCACTACAACAACAATAACCACTACTACAACAACAATAACCACTACAACAACAATAACCACTACAACAACAATAACCACTACAACAACAACAACAACCACTACAACAACAATAACCACTACAACAACAATAACCACTACAACAACAACAACCACTACAACAACAATAACCACTACAACAACAATAACCACTACAACAACAACAACAACCACTACAACAATAATAACCACTACAACAACAATAACCACTACAACAACAATAACCACTACAACAATAACCACTACAACAACAATAACCACTACAACAACAACAACCACTACAACAACAATAACCACTACTACAACCACAACAACAACAACAACCACTACAACAACAATAACCACTACAACAACAACAACAACCACTACAACAACAATAACCACTACAACAACAATAACCACTACAACAACAATAACCACTACAACAACAATAACCACTACAACAACAATAACCACTACAACAACAATAACCACTACAACAATAACCACTACAACAACAATAACCACTACAACAACAATAACCACTACAACAACAACAACCACTACAACAACAATAACCACTACAACAACAATAACCACTACAACAACAATAACCACTACAACAACAATAACCACTACAACAACAATAACCACTACAACAACAACAACCACTACAACAACAACAACCACTACAACAACAATAACCACTACAACAACAATAACCACTACAACAACAATAACCACTACAACAACAACAACCACTACAACAACAACAACCACTACAACAACAATAACCACTACAACAACAACAACCACTACAACAACAACAACAACCACTACAACAACAATAACCACTACAACAACAATAACCACTACAACAACCACTACAACAACAATAACCACTACAACAACAATAACCACTACAACAACAACAACCACTACAACAACAACAATAACCACTACAACAACAATAACCACTACAACAATAACCACTACAACAACAATAACCACTACAACAACAATAACCACTACAACAACAATAACCACTACAACAACAACAACCACTACAACAACAACAACCACTACAACAACAATAACCACTACAACAACAATAACCACTACAACAACAATAACCACTACAACAACAATAACCACTACAACAACAATAACCACTACAACAACAACAACCACTACAACAACAACAACCACTACAACAACAATAACCACTACAACAACAACTACAACAACAATAACCACTACAACAATAACCACTACAACAACAATAACCACTACAACAACAATAACCACTACAACAACAACAACCACTACAACAACAACAACCACTACAACAACAACAACCACTACAACAACAATAACCACTACAACAACAACAACCACTACAACAACAACAACCACTACAACAACAACAACCACTACAACAACAACAACCACTACAACAACAATAACCACTACAACAACAACAACCACTACAACAACAATAACCACTACAACAACAACAACCACTACAACAACAATAACCACTACAACAACAACAACCACTACAACAACAATAACCACTACAACAACAACAACCACTACAACAACAACAACCACTACAACAACAACAACAACTACAACAACAATAACCACTACAACAACAATAACCACTACAACAACAATAACCACTACAACAACAATAACCACTACAACAACAACAACCACTACAACAACAACAACCACTACAACAACAACAACCACTACAACAACAATAACCACTACAACAACAATAACCACTACAACAACCACTACAACAACAACAACCACTACAACAACAACCACTACAACAACAATAACCACTACAACAACAATAACCACTACAACAACAACCACTACAACAACCACTACAACAACCACTACAACAACAATAACCACTACAACAACAATAACCACTACAACAACAATAACCACTACAACAACAATAACCACTACAACAACAACAACCACTACAACAACAATAACCACTACAACAACAATAACCACTACAACAATAACCACTACAACAACAATAACCACTACAACAACAATAACCACTACAACAACAATAACCACTACAACAACAATAACCACTACAACAACAATAACCACTACAACAACAACAACCACTACAACAACAATAACCACTACAACAATAACCACTACAACAACAATAACCACTACAACAACAACAACCACTACAACAACAACAACCACTACAACAACCATAACCACTACAACAACAATAACCACTACAACAACAATAACCACTACAACAACAATAACCACTACAACAACAATAACCACTACAACAACAATAACCACTACAACAACAATAACCACTACAACAACAATAACCACTACAACAACAATAACCACTACAACAACAACTACAACAACAACAACAACCACTACAACAACAACAACCACTACAACAACAACAACCACTACAACAACAACTACAACAACAACAACAACCACTACAACAACCACTACAACAACAACAACCACTACAACCACTACAACAACCACAACAACAACAACCACTACAACAACCATAACCCCGACAACAACAACCACTACAACAACCATAACCACTACAACCACTACAACCACTACAACAATAACAACAACAACCACTACAACCACTACAACCACTACAACAACAACAACAACAACCACTACAACTGTAGTGGTTTAACATGCGAGGTAGTCAACATCTTAGGTTAGCGTCAAGATCAAACCCACGACTTCCTGCACACCAGGCGAGGCAGTCAACATCTTAGGCTTAGCATCAAGATAGAACCCACGGGTCAAAATGAAACCCACGACCTCCTGCACACCAAGCGAGGTAGTCAACATCTTAGGCTTAGGGTCAAGATGGAACCCACGGATCAAGATAAAACCCACGACCTCCTGCACACCAGCCAAGGCAGTCAACATCTTAGTCTTAGCATCAAGATAAAACCCACGGGTCAAAATGAAACCCACGACCTCCTGCACACCAAGCGAGGTAGTCAACATCTTAGGCTTAGCATCAAGATAGAACCCACGGGTCAAAATGAAACCCACGACCTCCTGCACACCAGGCGAGGTAGTCAACATCTTAGGCTTAGCATCAAGATAGAACCCACGGGTCAAAATGAAACCCACGACCTCCTGCACACCAGGCGAGGTAGTCAACATCTTAGTCTTAGCATCAAGATAGAACCCACGGGTCAAAATGGAACCCACGACACCTCCTGCACACCAGCCGAGGCAGTCAACATCTTAGGCTTAGGCTGAGGGTCAAGATGGAACCCACGACCTCCCGTACACCAGGCGAGGCAGTCAACATCTTAGGCTTAGCGTCAATATCGAGCCCACGACCTCCTGCACACCAGGCGAAGTAGTCAACATCTTAAGCTGAGGCTTAGGGTCAAGATCGAACCCACGACCTCCTGCACACCAGCCGAGGCAGTCAACATCTTAGTCTCAGCGTCAAGATCGAACCCACGACTCCTCCCGCGACTCGCGACGCTGTTGGCCGGCCGATGGCAGCAGCTGCCGCCGTTGTCCCACCTTGACGGCCGCGACCTCGTAGCCGTCGGGGTTCATGGAGGGCAGCAGGTGGATGCGGGTGCCGTCCACGAGGGAGCGGACGCGCTGGTCGCCCGCCAGGTAGGCCCGGCACAGGTACTGCATGAGCAGCAGCACAAGCTCGCGACCCAGCACCTCGTTGCCGTGCATGCCGGCCACGTAGCGGAACTCCGGCTCGCCTGTGGGGCGCACGTACAGGTGTGTGTACAGGTGCGTGTGTGTGTGTGTGTACACAGGTGGGTGTACAGATGTGTGTGTGTACAGGTGTGTGTGTGTACAGGTGTGTGTACAGGTGTGTGTGTGTACAGGTGTGTGTGTAGGTGTGTGCATAGGTGTGTGTGTACAGGTGTGCGTACAGGTGTGTGTGTACAGGTGTGTGCACAGGTGTGTGTGTACAGGTGTGTGTACAGGTGTGTGTACAGGTGTGTGCACAGGTGTGTGTGTGTGTAGGTGTGTGTACAGGTGTGTGTACAGGTGTATGCACAGGTGTGTGTACAGGTGTGTGCACAGGTGTGTGTACAGGTG
This sequence comes from Lampetra planeri, assembly GCF_965212315.1. Taxonomy (NCBI): domain Eukaryota; kingdom Metazoa; phylum Chordata; class Hyperoartia; order Petromyzontiformes; family Petromyzontidae; genus Lampetra; species Lampetra planeri. The sequence continues at coordinate 71,580 of NW_027615099.1, read as the reverse complement.
TGTGTACAGGTGTGTGTACAGGTGTGTGTGCAGGTGTGTGTGTGTACAGGTGTGTGCACAGGTGTGTGTGTACAGGTGTGTGTGTGTACAGGTGTGTGTACAGGTGTGTGCACAGGTGTGTGTACAGGTGTGTGTACAGGTGTGTGTGTGTGTGTAGGTGTGTGTACAGGTGTGTGTGTGTGTACAGTTGTGTGTAAAGGTGTGGGTAGGTGTGTGTGTACAGGTGTGTGTACAGGTGTGTGTGTACAGGTGTGTTTACAGGTGTACAGGTGTGTGTGCACAAGCGTTGTGGTGACGTCACCGCCACTTAGTGGCGAATGGCGGATGTTGTTGTTGTGTGTACACAGGTGTGTGTGTGTACAGGTTTGTGTGTACAGGTGTGTGTACAGGTGTGTGTACAGGTGTGTATACAGGTGTGTGTACAGGTGCGTGTGTGTACACACATGTGTACACACAGGTGTAGCTACAGGTGTACACACACGTGTAGACACAGGTGTACACACACCGACCGGGGCTCGTTCGTGCCAGGCTAGGTGCACGCACCAGGCTCGTGGTGGCCGGGTTGGTCTGAGATCTCCATGGCGTAGAGCTTGCGGCCCGCCTGGCTGCGTCCGATGCTGTAGACTCGCGCGATGTCCGGACACTCGGCCTGGACCGCACGCATCAACTGAGACACGCACGCAGACACACATAGACACATAGACACACACACACAGACACACTCACACACACAGACACACTCACACACATACAGACACACACACACACACTGAGACACACACACACTGAAACACAGACACACACACAGATACACACACAGATACACACACACAGACACACAGACACACTCACACAGATACACAGACACACAGCACATAGACACACACACAGATACACACACACACAGACACACACACACTGAGACACACACACACACTGACACACACACACACACAGACATACTGAGACACACACACAGACACACACACAGACACACACACAGACAGGCACAAGCAGATACACACACACAGATACACACACACACAGACACACACACAGACACACACAGTGAGACGAGAGAGACACACACACAGACACACACAGACACACACACAGACACACACAGACACACACAACAACAACCGCCATTCGCCACTAAGTGATGGTGACGTCACCACGACGCTTGTGCCTGGCCATGTGCACCTTGAGGCCACGTGAAGTGTCGAATGCCCGCTGGCAGGAGGTCACGGGGCAGACCCAGCAGGTGCCACGGGTCGACTGACTGAGATGACCGAGATGACTGGCTGATGCACCACCTGTGCCCCCTACTGTGCCAACTTGCTGTGATTTAGCCACCCGGCGCTCCGCTCGTTGTTGTGAGCGTCGCTCCTCCGCCCTCCGTTGTTGCTGGAGGGCGACTGCCTCCAACTGCCCAGTAGCGTCCTTCACGAGCCTCCTCCACAGAGGCCGATCTTGACACCGCTGGTACCGGTCATCGGCAAGTCCACTCAGCTCCACGTCCTCCTGTACCACATCACTCCATCTCTTCTCTAGCCCGTGCCGCGCCCGTTTAGCCCCCTCGATCCGGCCGAACAAAAACTGCTTAGGCATGCGGTGGCTGGGCATGTGGGCTACATGACCCAGCCAACGCAGCCTTACCTGCCGGAGGAGCTCACCGATGGGACTTTGCCCAGATCTTTCCAGGATTGGTGAGCTCCTCACACAATCCAGCCTGGTTAAACCCAGGATGGATCATAGGCAGGCCAGCCTAAATGTTTCCAACCGGCGAAGATGCTCTATTAGGGGGGTCCACGTTTTGCAAGCATAGAGAAAGAAGGGAATGACTGTGGCCGAGAAGACCTGAAGCTTCGTGCGGAGCAACAGACCAGGTAGCTTCCACACAGCGTTATGCAACCGATGAAAAGATATTGCCGCTCGACTGATTCGGAGTGAGACCTCTGCTGTTAAACCGGAGCCAGTCATGAGCACACTGCCCAGGTATGGGAAACTCTCCACTCTCTCCACAACTGCCCCATCACCGATTGGGAGTTGTGGAAGTGGAGTGTCCGATGGTACAAAATACCCAGGCAGGTGCTTAGTTTTGGCGGGGCTGATGGTAAGGCCCCACCTCTTAGTGGCACGCTCCAGTCTCAGCAGCAGCGTCTCCAACTCCTCCTCTGAATGAGCAGCTATTACCAAATCATCGGCACACCGTCATCCCTTGATCGCACCCGGGCATCGATCAGCCACCCATTATATCTGTACCAAATGGAAATTCCCCCGGTACAGCTATTGAAGGCTTCACGAACTACGTGGTCAAAATAGATGTTAAATAATGTGGGAGCCAGAGGACATCCCTGTCGCACCCCAAGGTGTACAGGGAAAGGCTCTGACTCCCGGCCACGTAGTTTTACCCGGGCCCGCTCACCATCATGAAGGTCCTTAATGATCGTGAGCAGAGGGTCAGGGACTCCGAAAGCACGAAGAACAACCCAGAGCCCAGGCCTACTGATGGTATCATAGGCCTTGACCAGGTCAATAAAGCAGAGATGTAGGTCTTGTTAAAATTCCCTACACCTCTGCTAAAGCAGACAGACAGAAAATATGGCATCTGTGCAGGACCGCGGTTTCCTGAAACCGCATTGGGGCTCCGCAAGCCTCTCCTCAGCGTGCCTGGCAAGGCGATGTTGAATAATCCTTGCCAGGACCTTACCCGGCACACTGAGGAGTGAGATGCCCCTGTAGTTGTTACAGTCGGTACGGTCCCCCTTCTTAAAGAGGGGGACCACCAGGGCATCCTTCCAATCCTGCGGAACCCGTCCAGTGGTCCAGACTTATTATGATGTCATATAGGGCAGTCTGTGCACAAACGCCACCATCCCTCAGCATTTCGCTTGGGAGATCATCTCTGCCTAGTGCCTTTCTTGGTCTGAGGCTCTGGATGGCCTTCAGTACTTCCTCAACAGATGGCACCTCATCCAGCCACTCACAGGGGGTGACTTCTTCTTCCAATATTTGAGGCACCGCAGCCTCAGCAGGGTCATCCCCACTTTGTGCCACGATGTTTTCCAGGCTGAGAGATTTTCCCTCCCCCAGGACCTCACAGAAATGCTCAGCAAATCTGCAAACCTGTTCCTCGGGGTCGGAGATTGGATCGCCGTTCTTTCTCCTAATGATGGTAATAGGTGTGGCGCTGCAGGTTACTTTTTTGATGGAATTAAAGAGCGATTTGCGATCGCGGGCCATTGAGGCAGACTCCATCTCCTGAGAAATCCGTGACCACCACCCATCCTTGCAGCACCTCACGGCTCTCCGAACCTCCGAGCGAAGGCTGCGGTAAGCCTCCTCATTCTCTGATGTGGGATGCTGTAGCCGATGAGAGTGGGCCTGTCGCTTGTCTCAGTCAGTCTGAACACCTCCTCTGTCAGCCAGGGTCTCTGGGGAGGTCTGGACCGCGTACCCAAAGCAGCCATTGCAGCTGCATGAGCCACAGTCCTAAACCTCGCCCATTTACCCTCGACCACCACCCTGTACCACCACCACTCTGCACCAGCCCAGCGCCACCAGCACCACCACCACTGCCACCACCACCACCACTCTGAACCACCACCCTGTACCATCACCAACAACAACCGCCATTCGCCACTAAGTGGCGGTGACGTCACCACGACGTTTGTGCCAGGCCATGTGCACCACCCCCACCACCACCCTCACCACCACTCTGCACCACCACCACCCTCTCACCACCACCACCACCACTCTGCACCACCGCAACCACCACCACCACCACCCCCACCACCACCACTCTGCACCACCACAACCACCACCACCACAACCACCACCACCACAACCACCACCACCACAACCACCACCACAACCACCACAACCACAACCACCACCACCACAACCACCACCACCACCACAACCACCACCACCACCACCACAACCACCACAACCACCACCACCACAACCACCACCACCCCCACCGCCACCACCACAACCACAACCACCACCACCACCACCACCACCACCACCACCCCCACCACCACCACCACAACCACCACCACCCGCACCACCACCACCACAACCACAACCACCACCACCACCCCCACCACCACCACCACCACAACCACCACCACCACAACCACCACAACCACCACCACCACCACCACGACCACAACCACCACCACCACATCCACCACCACCACAACCACCACCACCACCACAACCACCACAACCACCACCACCACAACCACCACCACCCCCACCACCACCACCACAACCACAACTACCACCACCACCACCACCCCCACCACCACCACCACAACCACCACCACCACCCGCACCACCACCACCACCACAACCACAACCACCACCACCACCACCCCCACCACCACCACCACCACAACCACCACCACCACAACCACAACCACCACCACCACAACCACCACCACCACCAGCACCACCACCACCACCACCACAACCACAACCACCACCACCACCACCACAACCACCACCACCACCAGCACCACCACCACCAGCACCACAACCACCACCACCACCACCAGCACCACCACCACCACCACAACCACCACCACCACCACAACCACCACCACCAGCACCACCACCACCACCACCACAACCACCACCACCACCACCACCACCACAACCACCACCACCACCACCACCACCACCACAAGCACCACCACCACCACCAGCACCACCACCACCACCACAACCACCACCACCAGCACCACCACAACCACCACCACCACCACCACAACCACCACCACCACAAGCACCACCACCACCACCAGCACCACCACCACCACCACAACCACCACCACCACCACCGCACCCGTCGCATGGAGTCGTAGTTGTGGTGCTGGAAGTCGAGGCGGAGGTCACGTGACTCGGCGTTGCCCAGGGCAGCCGAGGAGGAAGAATCCTCGGCTGGGTCTGCCGGAGGAGCGGTGGGACAACGATCGACGCGGTGCCGGGCTTCCCCCAGGTCGACTCAGCCTCAAATGGTCTAATATATCTGTGTGATGAGTCTGTGGGTCTCTGTGTGGTGAGTCTATGGCTCTCTGTGTGAGTGAGTCTATGGGTCTCTGTGTGAGTGAGTCTGTGGGTCTCTGTGTGAGTGAGTCTATGGGTCTCTGTGTGAGTGAGTCTATGTGTCTCTGTGTGAGTGAGTCTATGGCTCTCTGTGTGAGTGAGTCTCTGTGTGAGTGAGTCTATGGGTCTCTGTGTGAGTGAGTCTATGGGTCTCTGTGTGAGTGAGTCTATGAGTCTCTGTGTGAGTGAGTCTATGGGTCTCTGTGTGAGTGAGTCTATGGGTCTCTGTGTGAGTGAGTCTATGGGTCTCTGTGTGAGTGAGTCTGTGGGTCTCTGTGTGAGTGAGTCTGTGAGTCTCTGTGTGAGTGAGTCTATGGGTCTCTGTGTGAGTGAGTCTATGGGTCTCTGTGTGAGTGAGTCTATGGGTCTCTGTGTGAGTGAGTCTGTGGGTCTCTGTGTGAGTGAGTCTGTGGGTCTCTGTGTGAGTGAGTCTGTGGGTCTCTGTGTGAGTGAGTCTGTGGGTCTCTGTGTGAGTGAGTCTATGGGTCTCTGTGTGAGGGAGTCTATGGCTCTCTGTGTGAGTGAGTCTGTGGGTCTCTGTGTGAGTGAGTCTATGGGTCTCTGTGTGAGTGAGTCTGTGGGTCTCTGTGTGAGTGAGTCTATGGGTCTCTGTGTGAGTGAGTCTATGTGTCTCTGTGTGAGTGAGTCTATGGCTCTCTGTGTGAGTGAGTCTCTGTGTGAGTGAGTCTATGGGTCTCTGTGTGAGTGAGTCTATGGGTCTCTGTGTGAGTGAGTCTATGAGTCTCTGTGTGAGTGAGTCTATGGGTCTCTGTGTGAGTGAGTCTATGGGTCTCTGTGTGAGTGAGTCTATGGGTCTCTGTGTGAGTGAGTCTGTGGGTCTCTGTGTGAGTGAGTCTGTGAGTCTCTGTGTGAGTGAGTCTATGGGTCTCTGTGTGAGTGAGTCTATGGGTCTCTGTGTGAGTGAGTCTATGGGTCTCTGTGTGAGTGAGTCTGTGGGTCTCTGTGTGAGTGAGTCTGTGGGTCTCTGTGTGAGTGAGTCTGTGGGTCTCTGTGTGAGTGAGTCTGTGGGTCTCTGTGTGAGTGAGTCTATGGGTCTCTGTGTGAGGGAGTCTATGGCTCTCTGTGTGAGTGAGTCTGTGGGTCTCTGTGTGAGTGAGTCTATGGGTCTCTGTGTGTGTGAGTCTATGGGTCTCTGTGTGAGGGAGTCTATGGCTCTCTGTGTGAGTGAGTCTGTGGCTCTCTGTGTGAGTGAGTCTGTGGGTCTCTGTGTGAGTGAGTCTATGGGTCTCTGTGTGTGTGAGTCTGTGGGTCTCTGTGTGAGTCTGTGGGTCTCTGTGTGAGGGAGTCTATGGCTCTCTGTGTGAGTGAGTCTGTGGCTCTCTGTGTGAGTGAGTCTATGGGTCTCTGTGTGAGTGAGTCTATGGGTCTCTGTGTGTGTGAGTCTATGGGTCTCTGTGTGAGGGAGTCTATGGCTCTCTGTGTGAGTGAGTCTGTGGGTCTCTGTGTGAGTGAGTCTATGGGTCTCTGTGTGAGTGAGTCTGTGGGTCTCTGTGTGAGTCTGTGGCTCTCTGTGTGAGTTAGTCTATGGGTCTCTGTGTGAGTGAGTCTATGGGTCTCTGTGTGAGTGAGTCTGTGGGTCTCTGTGTGAGTGAGTCTATGGCTCTCTGTGTGAGTGAGTCTATGGGTCTCTGTGTGAGTGAGTCTATGGGTCTCTGTGTGAGTGAGTCTATGGGTCTCTGTGTGAGTGAGTCTATGGGTCTCTGTGTGAGTCTGTGGCTCTCTGTGTGAGTGAGTCTATGGCTCTCTGTGTGAGTCTGTGGCTCTCTGTGTGAGTGAGTCTATGGGTCTCTGTGTGAGTCTATGGCTCTCTGTGTGAGTGAGTCTATGGCTCTCTGTGTGAGTCTATGGCTCTCTGTGTGAGTGAGTCTGTGGCTCTCTGTGTGAGTGAGTCTGTGGGTCTCTGTGTGAGTGAGTCTATGGGTCTCTGTGTGAGTGAGTCTGTGGGTCTCTGTGTGAGTGAGTCTGTGGGTCTCTGTGTGAGTGAGTCTGTGGGTCTCTGTGTGAGTGAGTCTATGGATCTCTATGTGAGTGAGTCTATGGGTCTCTGTGTGAGTGAGTCTATGGGTCTCTGTGTGAGTGAGTCTATGGATCTCTATGTGAGTGAGTCTATGGGTCTCTGTGTGAGTCTGTGGCTCTCTGTGTGAGTGAGTCTATGGCTCTCTGTGTGAGTGAGTCTATGGCTCTCTGTGTGAGTGAGTCTGTGGGTCTCTGTGTGAGTGAGTCTATGGGTCTCTGTGTGAGTGAGTCTATGGATCTCTATGTGAGTGAGTCTATGGGTCTCTGTGTGAGTCTGTGGCTCTCTGTGTGAGTGAGTCTATGGCTCTCTGTGTGAGTGAGTCTATGGGTCTCTGTGTGAGTGAGTCTATGGCTCTCTATGTGAGTGAGTCTATGGGTCTCTGTGTGAGTGAGTCTATGGGTCTCTGTGTGAGTGAGTCTATGGATCTCTATGTGAGTGAGTCTATGGGTCTCTGTGTGAGTCTGTGGCTCTCTGTGTGAGTGAGTCTATGGCTCTCTGTGTGAGTGAGTCTATGGGTCTCTGTGTGAGTCTGTGGCTCTCTGTGTGAGTGAGTCTATGGGTCTCTGTGTGAGTGAGTCTGTGGGTCTCTGTGTGAGTGAGTCTATGGGTCTCTGTGTGAGTGAGTCTATGGATCTCTATGTGAGTGAGTCTATGGGTCTCTGTGTGAGTCTGTGGCTCTCTGTGTGAGTGAGTCTATGAGTCTCTGTGTGAGTGAGTCTATGGATCTCTATGTGAGTGAGTCTATGGGTCTCTGTGTGAGTCTGTGGCTCTCTGTGTGAGTGAGTCTATGGATCTCTATGTGAGTGAGTCTATGGATCTCTATGTGAGTGAGTCTATGGGTCTCTGTGTGAGTGAGTCTCTGGCTCTCTGTGTGAGTGGGTCTGTGGGTCTCTGTGTGAGTGAGTCTGTGGGTCTCTATGTGAGTGAGTCTATGGATCTCTATGTGAGTGAGTCTATGGGTCTCTGTGTGAGTGAGTCTCTGGCTCTCTGTGTGAGTGAGTCTGTGGGTCTCTGTGTGAGTGAGTCTGTGGGTCTCTGTGTGAGTGAGTCTATGGGTCTCTGTGTGAGTGAGTCTCTGGCTCTCTGTGTGAGTGAGTCTATGGGTCTCTGTGTGAGTGAGTCTGTGGGTCTCTGTGTGAGTGAGTCTGTGGGTCTCTGTGTGAGTGAGTCTATGGGTCTCTGTGTGAGTGAGTCTCTGGCTCTCTGTGTGAGTGAGTCTATGGCTCTCTGTGTGAGTGAGTCTCTGGCTCTCTGTGTGAGTGGGTCTGTGGGTCTCTGTGTGAGTGAGTCTATGTGTCTCTGTGTGAGTCTATGGCTCTCTGTGTGAGTGAGTCTATGGCTCTCTGTGTGAGTGAGTCTATGGCTCTCTGTGTGAGTGAGTCTATGGCTCTCTGTGTGAGTGAGTCTGTGGCTCTCTGTGTGAGTGAGTCTATGGATCTCTATGTGAGTGAGTCTATGGGTCTCTGTGTGAGTGAGTCTATGAGTCTCTGTGTGAGTGAGTCTATGGATCTCTATGTGAGTGAGTCTATGGGTCTCTGTGTGAGTGAGTCTATGGGTCTCTGTGTGAGTGAGTCTATGGATCTCTATGTGAGTGAGTCTGTGGCTCTCTGTGTGAGTGAGTCTATGAGTCTCTGTGTGAGTGAGTCTATGGATCTCTATGTGAGTGAGTCTGTGGCTCTCTGTGTGAGTGAGTCTATGGGTCTCTGTGTGAGTGAGTCTATGGATCTCTATGTGAGTGAGTCTGTGGCTCTCTGTGTGAGTGAGTCTATGGGTCTCTGTGTGAGTGAGTCTGTGGCTCTCTGTGTGAGTGAGTCTATGAGTCTCTGTGTGAGTGAGTCTATGGGTCTCTGTGTGAGTGAGTCTATGGATCTCTATGTGAGTGAGTCTATGGGTCTCTGTGTGAGTGAGTCTATGGGTCTCTGTGTGAGTTAGTCTATGGGTCTCTGTGTGAGTGAGTCTATGGATCTCTATGTGAGTGAGTCTATGGGTCTCTGTGTGAGTGAGTCTATGGGTCTCTGTGTGAGTGAGTCTATGGCTCTCTGTGTGAGTGAGTCTGTGGGTCTCTGTGTGAGTGAGTCTATGGGTCTCTGTGTGAGTGAGTCTATGGGTCTCTGTGTGAGTGAGTCTGTGGGTCTCTGTGTGAGTGAGTCTATGGGTCTCTGTGTGAGTGAGTCTATGGGTCTCTGTGTGAGTGAGTCTATGGCTCTCTGTGTAAGTGAGTCTCTGTGTGAGTGGGTCTCTGTGTGAGTGAGTCTATGGCTCTCTGTGTAAGTGAGTCTCTGTGTGAGTGAGTCTCTGTGTGAGTGAGTCTCTGTGTGAGTGAGTCTATGGCTCTCTCTCTGTCTGTGTGAGTGAGTCTCTGTGTGAGTGAGTCTATGGCTCTCTGTGTGAGTGAGTCTGTGGGTCTCTGTGTGAGTGAGTCTGTGGGTCTCTGTGTGAGTGAGTCTATGGCTCTCTGTGTGAGTGAGTCTATGGGTCTCTGTGTGAGTGAGTCTGTGGGTCTCTGTGTGAGTGAGTCTATGGCTCTCTGTGTGAGTGAGTCTGTGGCTCTCTGTGTGAGTGAGTCTATGGCTCTCTGTGTGAGCGAGTCTGTGGGTCTCTGTGTGAGTGAGTCTATGGCTCTCTGTGTGAGTGAGTCTATGGCTCTCTGTGTGAGTGAGTCTGTGGGTCTCTGTGTGAGTGAGTCTATGGCTCTCTGTGTGAGTGAGTCTATGGCTCTCTGTGTGAGTGAGTCTGTGGCTCTCTGTGTGAGTGAGTCTATGGCTCTCTGTGTGAGCGAGTCTGTGGGTCTCTGTGTGAGTGAGTCTATGGCTCTCTGTGTGAGTGAGTCTATGGCTCTCTGTGTGAGTGAGTCTATGGCTCTCTGTGTGAGTGAGTCTATGGCTCTCTGTGTGAGTGAGTCTATGGGTCTCTGTGTGAGCGAGTCTGTGGGTCTCTGTGTGAGTGAGTCTATGGCTCTCTGTGTGAGTGAGTCTATGGCTCTCTGTGTGAGTGAGTCTGTGGGTCTCTGTGTGAGTGAGTCTATGGCTCTCTGTGTGAGTGAGTCTATGTGTCTCTGTGTGAGTCTGTGGCTCTCTGTGTGAGTGAGTCTATGGCTCTCTGTGTGAGTGAGTCTATGGCTCTCTGTGTGAGTGAGTCTATGAGTCTCTGTGTGAGTGAGTCTATGGGTCTCTGTGTGAGTGAGTCTATGGCTCTCTGTGTGAGTGAGTCTATGTGTCTCTGTGTGAGTCTGTGGCTCTCTGTGTGAGTGAGTCTATGGGTCTCTGTGTGAGTGAGTCTATGGGTCTCTGTGTGAGTCTGTGGCTCTCTGTGTGAGTGAGTCTATGGCTCTCTGTGTGAGTGAGTCTATGGCTCTCTGTGTGAGTGAGTCTATGGCTCTCTGTGTGAGTGAGTCTATGGCTCTCTGTGTGAGTGAGTCTATGAGTCTCTGTGTGAGTGAGTCTGTGGCTCTCTGTGTGAGTGAGTCTATGGCTCTCTGTGTGAGTGAGTCTATGGGTCTCTGTGTGAGTGAGTCTATGGGTCTCTGTGTGAGTCTATGGGTCTCTGTGTGAGTGAGTCTATGGCTCTCTGTGTGAGTGAGTCTATGGCTCTCTGTGTGAGTGAGTCTATGGCTCTCTGTGTGAGTGAGTCTATGGCTCTCTGTGTGAGTGAGTCTGTGGCTCTCTGTGTGAGTGAGTCTATGGGTCTCTGTGTGAGTGAGTCTATGGGTCTCTGTGTGAGTGAGTCTATGGGTCTCTGTGTGAGTGAGTCTATGGCTCTCTGTGTGAGTGAGTCTATGGATCTCTGTGTGAGTGAGTCTATGGGTCTCTGTGTGAGTGAGTCTATGTGTCTCTGTGTGAGTCTATGGGTCTCTGTGTGAGTGAGTCTATGGCTCTCTGTGTGAGTGAGTCTGTGGCTCTCTGTGTGAGTGAGTCTATGGCTCTCTGTGTGAGTGAGTCTATGGCTCTCTGTGTGAGTGAGTCTATGGCTCTCTGTGTGAGTGAGTCTGTGGCTCTCTGTGTGAGTGAGTCTATGGCTCTCTGTGTGAGTGAGTCTATGGATCTCTGTGTGAGTGAGTCTATGGGTCTCTGTGTGAGTGAGTCTATGGGTCTCTGTGTGAGTGAGTCTGTGGGTCTCTGTGTGAGTGAGTCTGTGGGTCTCTGTGTGAGTGAGTCTATGGCTCTCTGTGTGAGTGAGTCTATGGCTCTCTGTGTGAGTGAGTCTGTGGGTCTCTGTGTGAGTGAGTCTATGGGTCTCTGTGTGAGTGAGTCTATGGCTCTCTGTGTGAGTGAGTCTGTGGGTCTCTGTGTGAGTGAGTCTATGGCTCTCTGTGTGAGTGAGTCTATGGCTCTCTGTGTGAGTGAGTCTGTGGGTCTCTGTGTGAGTGAGTCTATGGATCTCTGTGTGAGTGAGTCTCAGTGTGAGTGAGTCTATGGCTCTCTGTGTGAGTGAGTCTATGGCTCTCTGTGTGAGTGAGTCTATGGATCTCTGTGTGAGTGAGTCTATGGGTCTCTGTGTGAGTGAGTCTATGGGTCTCTGTGTGAGTGAGTCTGTGGGTCTCTGTGTGAGTGAGTCTGTGGGTCTCTGTGTGAGTGAGTCTATGGCTCTCTGTGTGAGTGAGTCTATGGCTCTCTGTGTGAGTGAGTCTGTGGGTCTCTGTGTGAGTGAGTCTATGGGTCTCTGTGTGAGTGAGTCTATGGCTCTCTGTGTGAGTGAGTCTGTGGGTCTCTGTGTGAGTGAGTCTATGGCTCTCTGTGTGAGTGAGTCTATGGCTCTCTGTGTGAGTGAGTCTGTGGGTCTCTGTGTGAGTGAGTCTATGGGTCTCTGTGTGAGTGAGTCTGTGGCTCTCTGTGTGAGTGAGTCTATGGGTCTCTGTGTGAGTGAGTCTGTGGGTCTCTGTGTGAGTGAGTCTCTGTGTGAGTGAGTCTATGGCTCTCTGTGTGAGTGAGTCTCTGTGTGAGTGAGTCTCTGTGTGAGTGAGTCTCTGTGTGAGTGAGTCTCTGTGTGAGTGAGTCTCTGTGTGAGTGAGTCTCTGTGTGAGTGGGTCTCTGTGTGAGTGAGTCTCTGTGTGAGTGAGTCTCTGTGTGAGTGAGTCTCTGTGTGAGTGAGTCTCTGTGTGAGTGAGTCTCTGTGTGAGTGAGTCTCTGTGTGAGTGAGTCTCTGTGTGAGTGAGTCTCTGTGTGAGTGAGTCTCTGTGTGAGTGAGTCTCTGTGTGAGTGGGTCTCTGTGTGAGTGAGTCTCTGTGTGAGTGAGTCTATGGGTCTCTGTGTGAGTGAGTCTCTGTGTGAGTGAGTCTCTGTGTGAGTGGGTCTATGGGTCTCTGTGTGAGTGAGTCTCTGTGTGAGTGAGTCTATGGCTCTCTGTGTGAGTGAGTCTCTGTGTGAGTGAGTCTCTGTGTGAGTGAGTCTATGGCTCTCTGTGTGAGTGAGTCTCTGTGTGAGTGGGTCTCTGTGTGAGTGAGTCTATGGCTCTCTGTGTGAGTGAGTCTCTGTGTGAGTGAGTCTCTGTGTGAGTGAGTCTGTGGGTCTCTGTGTGAGTGAGTCTCTGTGTGAGTGAGTCTCTGTGTGAGTGAGTCTCTGTGTGAGTGAGTCTATGGCTCTCTCTCTGTCTGTGTGAGTGAGTCTCTGTGTGAGTGAGTCTCTGTGTGAGTGAGTCTATGGCTCTCTGTGTGAGTGAGTCTCTGTGTGAGTGAGTCTGTGGGTCTCTGTGTGAGTGAGTCTCTGTGTGAGTGAGTCTCTGTGTGAGTGGGTCTCTGTGTGAGTGAGTCTATGGCTCTCTGTGTGAGTGAGTCTCTGTGTGAGTGAGTCTCTGTGTGAGTGAGTCTCTGTGTGAGTGGGTCTCTGTGTGAGTGAGTCTATGGCTCTCTGTGTGAGTGGGTCTCTGTGTGAGTGAGTCTATGGCTCTCTGTGTGAGTGAGTCTCTGTGTGAGTGAGTCTCTGTGTGAGTGAGTCTATGGCTCTCTGTGTGAGTGGGTCTCTGTGTGAGTGAGTCTATGGCTCTCTGTGTGAGTGAGTCTCTGTGTGAGTGAGTCTCTGTGTGAGTGAGTCTCTGTGTGAGTGGGTCTCTGTGTGAGTGAGTCTATGGGTCTCTGTGTGAGTGAGTCTCTGTGTGAGTGAGTCTCTGTGTGAGTGGGTCTCTGTGTGAGTGAGTCTATGGCTCTCTCTCTGTCTGTGTGAGTGAGTCTCTGTGTGAGTGAGTCTCTGTGTGAGTGAGTCTATGGGTCTCTGTGTGAGTGAGTCTATGGGTCTCTGTGTGAGTGAGTCTATGGGTCTCTGTGTGAGTGAGTTTATGGGTCTCTGTGTGAGTGAGTCTGTGGGTCTCTGTGTGAGTGAGTCTGTGGGTCTCTGTGTGAGTGAGTCTGTGGGTCTTTGTGTGATGAGTCTATGGGTCTCTGTGTGAGTGAGTTTATGGGTCTCTGTGTGAGTGAGTCTGTGGGTCTCTGTGTGGTGAGTCTGTGGGTCTTTGTGTGATGAGTCTATGGGTCTCTGTGTGAGTGAGTCTGTGGGTCTCTGTGTGAGTGAGTCTGTGGGTCTCTGTGTGAGTGAGTCTATGGCTCTCTGTGTGAGTGAGTCTCTGTGCGAGTGAGTCTCTGTGCGAGCTCGCGTACCCGCTACTGGGCATGCCAACACCTCCATGCGTAGACAGATGAGTCCGCCCGGGTGCCAGGCGAGGGGCAGGATTCGTAGGAAGCGCGCCGGAGACGCCTCTGGGAGCAGGTTCAACACGGGAGTCTCCTGGTCCGAGTTGCCCCGGAAAATCTGCAGAGAGAGGCAGACAGAGAGAGGAGCGAGTGTGTGAGTGAGCGTGTGGGTGAGCGAGTGAGTGGGTGGGTGAGTGGGGGAGTGAGTGGGTGAGTGAGTGGGTGAGTGAGTGAGTGGGTGAGTGGGTGAGTGGGTGAGTGAGTGAGTGGGTGCGTGAGTGAGTGACTGAGTGAGTGAGTGAGTGGGTGAGTGAGTGAGTGGGTGAGTGAGTGAGTGACTGAGTGAGTAAGTGAGTGACTGAGTGAGTGGGTGAGTGAGTGAGTGAGTGGGTGAGTGAGTGGGTGAGTGAGTGACTGAGTGGGTGAGTGGGTGAGTGAGTGAGTGAGTGAGTGAGTGAGTGGGTGAGTGAGTGAGTGAGTGGGTGAGTGAGTGAGTGGGTGAGTGAGTGACTAAGTGAGTGGGTGAGTGAGTGAGTGAGTGGGTGAGTGAGTGGGTGAGTGAGTGACTGAGTGGGTGAGTGGGTGAGTGAGTGAGTGAGTGAGTGGGTGAGTGAGTGAGTGGGTGAGTGAGTGAGTGAGTGAGTGGGTGAGTGAGTGGGTGAGTGAGTGGGTGAGTGAGTGGGTGAGTGAGTGAGTGAGTGAGTAAGTGAGTGACTGAGTGAGTGGGTGAGTGAGTGGGTGAGTGAGTGAGTGGATGAGTGGGTGAGTGAGTGAGTGAGTGGGTGAGTGAGTGAGTGAGTGGGTGAGTGAGTGGGTGAGTGAGTGACTGAGTGGGTGAGTGGGTGAGTGAGTGAGTGAGTGGGTGAGTGAGTGAGTGAGTGAGTGGGTGAGTGAGTGAGTGAGTGGGTGAGTGAGTGACTAAGTGAGTGGGTGAGTGAGTGGGTGAGTGAGTGAGTGAGTAAGTGAGTGACTGAGTGAGTGGGTGAGTGAGTGGGTGAGTGAGTGACTGAGTGGATGAGTGGGTGAGTGAGTGAGTGAGTGGGTGAGCGTGTGGGTGAGTAGGTAAGTGAGTGAGTGAGTGGGTGGGTGAGTGAGTGGATTAGTGAGTGAGTGAGTGAGTGGGTGAGTGGGTGAGTGAGTGAGTGAGTGGGTGAGTGAGTGAGTGGGTGAGTGGGTGAGTGAGTGAATGAGTGAGTGAGTGACTGAGTGGGTGAGTGGGTGAGTGAGTGAGTGAGTGGGTGAGTGGGTGAGTGAGTGGGTGCGTGAGTGAGTGACTGAGTAAGTGAGTGACTGAGTGAGTAAGTGAGTGGGTGAGTCAGTGGGTGAGTGAGTGAGTAAGTGGGTGAGTGAGTGACTAAGTGAGTGGGTGAGTGGGTGGGTGAGTGAGTGGGTGAGTGAGTGACTAAGTGAGTGGGTGAGTGAGTGGGTGCGTGAGTGAGTGACTGAGTAAGTGAGTGACTGAGTGAGTAAGTGAGTGGGTGAGTCAGTGGGTGAGTGAGTGAGTGAGTGGGTGAGTGACTAAGTGAGTGGGTGAGTGAGTGAGTGGGTGAGTGAGTGGGTGAGTGACTGAGTGGGTGAGTGGGTGAGTGAGTGAGTGAGTGGGTGAGTGAGTGAGTGAGTGGGTGAGTGAGTGAGTGAGTGGGTGAGTGAGTGACTAAGTGAGTGGGTGAGTGAGTGGGTGAGTGAGTGAGTGAGTAAATGAGTGACTGAGTGAGTGAGTGAGTGAGTGAGTGGGTAAGTGGGTGAGTTAGTGGGTGAGTGGGTGAGTGGGTGAGTGAGTGAGTGAGTGACTGAGTGAGTGGGTGAGTAGGTGAGTGAGTGGGTGAGTGAGTGGGTGAGCGAGTGAGTGGGTGAGGGACTGAGTGAGTGAGTGAGTGGGTGAGTGAGTGGGTGAGTGAGTGGGTGAGTGAGTGGGTGAGTGAGTGAGTGAGTGAGTGGGTGAGTGAGTGAGTGAGCGTGTGAGTGAGTGCGTGACTGAGTGAGTGAGTGGGTGAGTGAGCGTGTGGGTGAGTGAGTGGGTGAGTGAGCGTGTGGGTGAGTGAGTGGGTGAGTGAGTGAGTGGGTGAGTGAGTGGGTGAGTGAGCATGTGGGTGAGTGACTGAGTGAGTGAGTGAGTGACTAAGTGGGTGAGCATGTGGGTGACTAAGTGAGTGAGTGACTAAGTGGGTGAGTGAGTGTTTGGTTGAGTGAGTGAGTGAGTGGGTGGGTGAGTGAGTGGGTTAGTGAGTGAGTGAGTGAGTGGGTGAGTGGGTGAGTGAGTGAGTGAGTGGGTGAGTGAGTGAGTGGGTGAGTGGGTGAGTGAGTGACTGAGTGGGTGAGTGGGTGAGTGAGTGAGTGAGTGAGTGAGTGGGTGAGTGAGTTAGTGGGTGAGTGAGTGACTAAGTGAGTGGGTGAGTGGGTGAGTGAGTGGGTGAGTGAGTGACTAAGTGAGTGGGTGAGTGGGTGAGTAAGTGGGTGAGTGAGTGAGTGAGTGACTGAGTGAGTGACTGAGTGAGTGGGTGAGTGAGTGAGTGGGTGAGTGAGTGACTGAGTGGGTGAGTGGGTGAGTGAGTGAGTGAGTGGGTGAGTGGGTGAGTGAGTGGGTGCGTGAATGAGTGACTGAGTAAGTGAGTGACTGAGTGAGTAAGTGAGTGGGTGAGTCAGTGGGTGAGTGAGTGAGTGGGTGAGTGACTAAGTGAGTGGGTGAGTGAGTGAGTGGGTGAGTGAGTGGGTGAGTGAGTGACTGAGTGGGTGAGTGGGTGAGTGAGTGAGTGAGTGGGTGAGTGAGTGAGTGAGTGGGTGAGTGAGTGAGTGACTAAGTGAGTGGGTGAGTGAGTGGGTGAGTGAGTGAGTGAGTAAATGAGTGACTGAGTGAGTGACTGAGTGAGTAAGTGAGTGACTGAGTGAGTGAGTGAGTGAGTGAGTGGGTGAGTGAGTGGGTGAGTGAGTGGGTGAGTGAGTGGGTGAGTGAGTGAGTGAGTGAGTGGGTGAGTGAGTGAGTGAGTGAGTGAGCGTGTGAGTGAGTGCGTGACTGAGTGAGTGAGTGGGTGAGTGAGCGTGTGGGTGAGTGAGTGGGTGAGTGAGCGTGTGGGTGAGTGAGTGGGTGAGTGAGTGAGTGGGTGAGTGAGTGGGTGAGTGAGCATGTGGGTGAGTGACTGAGTGAGTGAGTGACTAAGTGGGTGAGCGTGTGGGTGACTAAGTGAGTGAGTGACTAAGTGGGTGAGTGAGTGTTTGGTTGAGTGAGTGAGTGAGTGGGTGGGTGAGTGAGTGGGTTAGTGAGTGAGTGAGTGAGTGAGTGAGTGGGTGAGTGGGTGAGTGAGTGAGTGAGTGAGTGAGTGGGTGAGTGAGTGAGTGGGTGAGTGGGTGAGTGAGTGACTGAGTGGGTGAGTGGGTGAGTGAGTGAGTGAGTGGGTGAGTGAGTAAGTGGGTGAGTGAGTGACTAAGTGAGTGGGTGAGTGGGTGAGTGAGTGGGTGAGTGAGTGACTAAGTGAGTGGGTGAGTGGGTGAGTAAGTGGGTGAGTGAGTGAGTGACTGAGTGAGTGACTGAGTGAGTGGGTGAGTGAGTGAGTGGGTGAGTGAGTGACTGAGTGGGTGAGTGGGTGAGTGAGTGAGTGGGTGAGTGGGTGAGTGAGTGGGTGCGTGAGTGAGTGACTGAGTAAGTGAGTGACTGAGTGAGTAAGTGAGTGGGTGAGTCAGTGGGTGAGTGAGTGAGTGAGTGGGTGAGTGACTAAGTGAGTGGGTGAGTGAGTGAGTGGGTGAGTGAGTGGGTGAGTGAGTGACTGAGTGGGTGAGTGGGTGAGTGAGTGAGTGAGTGAGTGGGTGAGTGAGTGAGTGAGTGGGTGAGTGAGTGACTAAGTGAGTGGGTGAGTGAGTGGGTGAGTGAGTGAGTGAGTAAATGAGTGACTGAGTGAGTGACTGAGTGAGTAAGTGAGTGACTGAGTGAGTGAGTGAGTGAGTGGGTGAGTGAGTGGGTGAGTGAGTGGGTGAGTGAGTGGGTGAGTGAGTGAGTGAGTGGGTGAGTGAGTGAGTGAGCGTGTGAGTGAGTGCGTGACTGAGTGAGTGAGTGGGTGAGTGAGCGTGTGGGTGAGTGAGTGGGTGAGTGAGCGTGTGGGTGAGTGAGTGGGTGAGTGAGTGAGTGGGTGAGTGGGTGAGTGAGCATGTGGGTGAGTGACTGAGTGAGTGAGTGACTAAGTGGGTGAGCGTGTGGGTGACTAAGTGAGTGAGTGACTAAGTGGGTGAGTGAGTGTTTGGTTGAGTGAGTGAGTGAGTGATTGAGTGGGTGAGTGGGTGAGTGAGTGGGTGAGTGAGTGGGTGATTGAGTGAGTGAGTGGGTGAGTGAGTGACTGAGTGAGTGAGTTGGTGAGTGAGTGAGTGAGTGAGTGGGTGAGTGAGTGAGTGAGTGAGTGGGTGAGTGAGTGGGTGAGTGAGTGGGTGAGTGAGTGGGTGAGTGAGTGAGTGAGTGGGTGAGTGACTAAGTGGGTGAGTGAGTGGGTGAGTGAGTTGGTGAGTGAGTGAGTGGGTCAGTGAGTGAGTGAGTGAGTGAGTGGGTGAGTGAGTGGGTGAGTGACTAAGTGGGTGAGAGAGTGGGTGAGTGAGTTGGTGAGTGAGTGAGTGGGTCAGTGAGTGAGTGAGTGGGTGAGTGAGTGGGTGAGTGAGTGGGTGAGTGACTAAGTGGGTGAGTGAGTGGGTGATTGAGTTGGTGAGTGAGTGAGTGAGTGAGTGAGTGGGTGAGTGAGTGGGTGAGTGACTAAGTGGGTGAGTGAGTGGGTGAGTGAGTGGGTGAGTGACTAAGTGGGTGAGTGAGTGGGTGAGTGAGTGGGTGAGTGAGTGGGTGAGTGAGTGGGTGAGTGACTAAGTGGGTGAGAAAGTGGGTGAGTGAGTTGGTGAGTGAGTGAGTGGGTCAGTGAGTGAGTGAGTGAGTGGGTGAGTGAGTGGGTGAGTGAGTAGGTGGGTGACTAAGTGGGTGAGTGAGTGGGTGAGTGAGTGAGTGGGTGAGTGACTAAGTGGGTGAGTGAGTGACTAAGTGAGTGAGTGACTAAGTGGGTGAGTGAGTGGGTGAGTGAGTGAGTGGGTGAGTGAGTGAGTGAGTGGGTGAGTGAGTGAGTGGGTGAGTGAGTGAGTGAGTGGGTGAGTGAGTGAGTGAGTGGGTGAGTGGGTGAGTGGGTGACTAAGTGGGTGAGTGAGTGGGTGAGTGAGTGAGTGGGTGAGTGAGTGGGTGAGTGAGTGGGTGAGTGACTAAGTGGGTGAGTGAGTGGGTGATTGAGTTGGTGAGTGAGTGAGTGAGTGAGTGGGTGACTAAGTGAGTGAGTGACTAAGTGGGTGAGTGAGTGGGTGAGTGAGTGAGTGAGTGGGTGAGTGACTAAGTGGGTGAGTGAGTGACTAAGTGGGTGAGAGAGTGGGTGAGTGAGTTGGTGAGTGAGTGAGTGAGTGGGTCAGTGAGTGAGTGAGTGGGTGAGTGAGTGGGTGAGTGAGTGGGTGAGTGACTAAGTGGGTGAGTGAGTGGGTGATTGAGTTGGTGAGTGAGTGAGTGAGTGGGTGAGTGAGTGGGTGACTAAGTGAGTGAGTGACTAAGTGGGTGAGTGAGTGGGTGAGTGAGTGAGTGAGTGAGTGGGTGACTAAGTGGGTGACTAAGTGGGTGAGTGAGTGGGTGAGTGAGTGGGTGAGTGAGTGAGTGGGTGAGTGAGTGGGTGAGTGAGTGGGTGACTAAGTGGGTGAGTGGTGGTGTCGTCCTCTCACCGCGTCGCACTCCGTGAAGTTGCTGCAGCTCTCCCACGTGACCGAGTCGTTGCTCAGCTGCACCTTGAAGGACGTCACCCAGTGGGACCTGAAACCAACAACAACAACAACAAGAGTGGTAAACAACAACAACAACAATGGTAAACAACAACAACAACAATGGTAAACAACAACAACAACAACAAGAATGGTAAACAACAACAACAACAATGGTAAACAACAACAACAACAAGAGTGGTAAACAACAACAACAATGGTAAACAACAACAACAACAATGGTAAACAACAACAACAACAATGGTAAACAACAACAACAACAATGGTAAACAACAACAACAACAACAACAACAAGAATGGTAAACAACAACAACAACAATGGTAAACAACAACAACAACAACAAGAATGGTAAACAACAACAACAACAATGGTAAACAACAACAACAACAATGGTAAACAACAACAACAACAATGGTGAACAACAACAACAACAACAACAACAAGAATGGTAAACAACAACAACAACAACACGAATGGTTCTGTACACACATAGCTCAGTGACACCGTACTTAGGTGGTAAAGTGAAACGAGTTCACAGTTTTAGTGGGTCTCTATGGGTCTCTATGGGTCTCTGTGAGTCTCTGTGGGTCTCTGTGGGTCTCTGTGGGTCTCTGTGGGTCTCTGTGGGTCTCTATGGGTCTCTGTGGGTCTCTGTGGGTCTCTGTGGGTCTCTATGAGTCTCTATGGGTCTCTATGGGTCTCTGTGGGTCTCTGTGGGTCTCTGTGGGTCTCTATGAGTCTCTATGGGTCTCTATGGGTCTCTGTGGGTCTCTGTGGGTCTCTGTGGGTCTCTATGAGTCTCTATGGGTCTCTGTGGGTCTCTGTGGGTCTCTGTGGGTCTCTATGAGTCTCTATGGGTCTCTGTGGGTCTCTGTGGGTCTCTATTAGTCTCTATGGGTCTCTGTGGGTCTTTGTGGGTCTCTGTGGGTCTCTATGAGTCTCTATGGGTCTCTGTGGGTCTCTGTGGGTCTCTGTGGGTCTCTATGGGTCTCTGTGGGTCTCTGTGGGTCTCTGTGGGTCTCTATGAGTCTCTATGGGTCTCTGTGGGTCTCTGTGGGTCTCTATTAGTCTCTATGGGTCTCTGTGGGTCTTTGTGGGTCTCTGTGGGTCTCTATGAGTCTCTATGGGTCTCTGTGGGTCTTTGTGGGTCTCTGTGGGTCTCTATGAGTCTCTATGGGTCTCTGTGGGTCTCTGTGGGTCTCTATGAGTCTCTATGGGTCTCTGTGGGTCTTTGTGGGTCTCTGTGGGTCTCTATGAGTCTCTATGGGTCTCTGTGGGTCTCTGTGGGTCTCTGTGGGTCTCTGTGGGTCTCTATGAGTCTCTATGGGTCTCTGTGGGTCTCTGTGGGTCTCTGTGGGTCTCTATGAGTCTCTATGGGTCTCTGTGGGTCTCTGTGGGTCTCTATTAGTCTCTATGGGTCTCTGTGGGTCTTTGTGGGTCTCTGTGGGTCTCTATGAGTCTCTATGGGTCTCTGTGGGTCTTTGTGGGTCTCTGTGGGTCTCTATGAGTCTCTATGGGTCTCTGTGGGTCTCTGTGGGTCTCTATGAGTCTCTATGGGTCTCTGTGGGTCTTTGTGGGTCTCTGTGGGTCTCTATGAGTCTCTATGGGTCTCTGTGGGTCTCTGTGGGTCTCTATGAGTCTCTATGGGTCTCTGTGGGTCTCTGTGGGTCTCTATGAGTCTCTATGGGTCTCTGTGGGTCTTTGTGGGTCTCTGTGGGTCTCTATGAGTCTCTATGGGTCTCTGTGGGTCTCTGTGGGTCTCTATGAGTCTCTATGGGTCTCTGTGGGTCTCTGTGGGTCTCTATGAGTCTCTATAGGTCTCTGTGGGTCTTTGTGGGTCTCTGTGGGTCTCTATGAGTCTCTATGGGTCTCTGTGGGTCTTTGTGGGTCTCTGTGGGTCTCTATGAGTCTCTATGGGTCTCTGTGGGTCTCTGTGGGTCTCTATGAGTCTCTATGGGTCTCTGTGGGTCTTTGTGGGTCTCTGTGGGTCTCTATGAGTCTCTATGGGTCTCTGTGGGTCTCTGTGGGTCTC
>NW_027615099.1:45000-47500 GCF_965212315.1 Lampetra planeri | reverse complement strand
ACGTCACCACGACGCTTGTGCCAGGCCATGTGCACCTTGAGGCCACGTGAAGTGTCGAACGCCCGCTGGCAGGAGGTCACGGGGCAGACCCAGGTGCCACGGGTCGACTGACCGAGATGACCGAGATGACTGGCTGATGCACCACCTGTGCCCCCTACTGTGCCAACTTGCTGTGCTTTAGCCACCCGGCGCTCCGCTCGTTGTTGTGAGCGTCGCTCCTCCGCCCTCCGTTGTTGTTGGAGGGCGACTGCCTCCAACTGCCCAGTAGCGTCCTTCACGAGCCTCCTCCACTGAGGCCGATCTTGACACCGCTGGTACCAGTCATCGGCAAGTCCACTCAGCTCCACGTCCTCCTGTACCACATCACTCCATCTCTTCTCTAGCCCGTGCCGCGCCCGTTTAGCCCCCTCGATCCGGCCGAACAAAAGCTGTTTAGGCATGCGGTGGCTGGGCATGCGTGCTACATGACCCAGCCAACGCAGCCTTGCCTGCCGGAGGAGCTCACTGATGGGACTTTGCCCAGATCTTTCAAGGACTTGTGAGCTCCTCACACAATCCAGCCTGGTTAAACCCAGGATGGATCGTAGGCAGGCCAGCCTAAATGTTTCCAACCGGCGAAGATGCTCCACTAGGGGGGTCCACGTTTCGCAAGCATAGAGAAGGGAGGGAATGACCGTGGCCGAGAAGACCTGAAGCTTCGTGCGGAGCGACAGACCAGGTAGCTTCCACACAGCGTTACGCAACCGATGAAAAGATATTGCCGCTCGACTGATTCGGAGTGAGACCTCTGCTGATAAACTGGAGCCGGTCATGAGCACACTGCCCAGGTATGGGAAACTCTCTACTCTCTCCACAACTGCCCCATCACCGATTGGGAGTTGTGGGGGTGGAGTGTCCGATGGTACAAAATACCCAGGCAGGTGCTTAGTTTTGGTGGGGCTGATGGTAAGGCCCCACCTCTTAGTGGCACGCTCCAGTCTCAGCAGCAGCGTCTCCAACTCCTCTTCTGAATGAGCAGCTATTACCAAATCATCGGCATACATAACGTGGTTGACCAATAGGGAGCCATCCCTTGATCGCACCCGGGCGTCGATCAGCCTCCCATTGTATCTGTACCAAATGGTAATTCCCCCGGTACAGCTATTGAAGGCTTCACGAACTACGCAGTCGAAATAGATGTTAAATAATGTGGGAGCCAGAGGACATCCCTGTCGCACCCCAAGGTGTACAGGGAAAGGCTCCGACTCCCGGCCACGTAGTTTTACCCGGGCCCGCTCACCATCATGAAGGTCCTTAATGATCGTGAGCAGAGGGTCAGGGACTCCGAAAGCACGAAGAACAACCCAGAGCCCAGTCCTACTGATGGTATCATAGGCCTTGACCAGGTCAATAAAGCAGAGATGTAGGTCTTTTTGGAATTCCCTACACCTCTGCTGTAGCAGACGGACAGAAAATATGGCATCTGTGCAGGACCGCCCTTTCCTGAAACCACATTGGGGCTCTGCAAGCCTCTCCTCAGCATGCCTAGCAAGGCGATGTTGAATAATCCTTGCCAGGACCTTACCCGGCACACTGAGGAGTGAGATGCCCCTGTAGTTGTTACAGTCGGTACGGTCCCCCTTCTTAAAGAGGGGGACCACCAGGGCATCCTTCCAGTCCTGCGGAACCCGTCCAGTGGTCCAGACTGTTGTTATGATGTCATATAGGGCAGTCTGTGCACAAACGCCACCCTCCCTCAGCATTTCGCCTGGGAGATCATCTCTGCCCGGTGCCTTCCCTGGTCTCAGACTCCGGATCGCCCTCAGTACTTCCTCAACAGCCGGTACCTCAGCCAGCCACTCACAGGGGGTGACCTCTTCCAATATTTGAGGCACCGCAGCCTCAGCAGGGTTATCCCCACTTTGTGCCATGATGTTTTCCTGGCTGAGAGATTTTCCCTCCCCCAGGACCTCACAGAAATGCTCAGCAAATCTGCAAACCTGTTCCTGGGGGTCGGAGATTGGATCACCGTTTTTTCCTCTAATGATGGTAATAGGTGTGGCGCTGCAGGTTACTTTTTTGATGGAGTTAAATAGTGATTTGTGATCGCGGGCCACTGAGGCAGACTCCATCTCCTCAGCAACCCGCGACCACCACCCATCCTTACAGCGCCTCACGGCACTCCGAACCTCCGAGCGAAGACTGCGGTAAACCTCCTCATTCTCTGACGTGGGATGCTGTAGGCGATGAGAGTGGGCCTGTCGCTTTTTCTCAATTAACCTGAACACCTCCTCCGTCAGCCAGGGTTCCCGGGGAGGTCTGGACCGCGTACCCAAAGCAGCCATTGCAGCTGCATGAGTCACAGTCTTAAACCTCGCCCATTTACCCTCGACATCAGGTGGAGTGGGGGACGATGCCAACCCCAGCTGCAAGCGATGATGAAATTCTCGCTTGCAACTTTCATCAGCTAACTTAGACCAGGCCACTTTTGGTTGGAATGGGATCCTGGGTGTACACCCAC
>NW_027615099.1:0-40000 GCF_965212315.1 Lampetra planeri | reverse complement strand
GAGTGACCGAGTGACTGACTGACTGACTGAGCGACTGACTCAGCTAATCGCCCCGTGGGGGGGGGTAGTGGGGGGAGCGAGTGGAACCTGGATGTTGAGTCGTCCTCTGTGGGCTCCGAGTCCGAACCGTTCGGCGGTGGAGCTCCTCAGCTGCTCGTCCTTCACCCTCAGCGACTCCAGCCCCAGAGGTGGACACTCCGAGCCTACGACCACAACACCTGGGCTCGAGCCCGGGCTCTGGGTGTCTCTGTGTCTCTCTGTGTCTCTCTGTGTCTCTCAGGGGGTTCACGATGGTCGTGTCGGAGACACTGAGAGCCTGGGATCGAGCCCGGGCTATGGGTGTCTCTGTGTCTCTCTGTGTCTCTCTGTGTCTCTCTGTGTCTCTCTGTGTCTCTCTGTGTCTCTCAGGGGGTTCACGATGGTCGTGTCGGAGACACTGAGAACCTGGGATCGAGCCCTGGCTCTGGGTGTCTCTCTCTCTGTGTCTCTCAAGGGGTTCACAGTGGTCATGTTGGAGACACTGAGAGGCTGGGTGTCTTTCTCTGTGTCTCTGTGTGTCTCTCAAGGGGTTCACAGTGGTCATGTTGGAGACACTGAGAGGCTGGGTGTCTTTCTCTGTGTCTCTGTGTCTCTCAAGGGGTTCACAGTGGTCATGTTGGAGACACTGAAAGGCTGGGTGTCTTTCTCTGTGTCTCTGTGTCTCTCAAGGGGTTCACAGTGGTCATGTTGGAGACACTGAGAGGCTGAGTGTCTTTCTCTGTGTCTCTGTGTCTCTCAAGGGGTTCACAGTGGTCATGTTGGAGACACTGAGAGGCTGGGTGTCTTTCTCTGTGTCTCTGTGTCTCTCAAGGGGTTCACAGTGGTCATGTTGGAGACACTGAGAGGCTGGGTGTCTTTCTCTGTGTCTCTGTGTCTCTCAAGGGGTTCACGATGGCCGTGTCGGAGACACTGAGAATCTGGGTTCGAGCCCTGGGTCTGGGTGTCTCTCTCTCTGTGTCTCTCTGTGCGATCACAGTGGCCGTGTCGGAGACACTGAGAATCTGAGTTCCAGCCTTGGGTCTGGGTGTCTCTCTGAGTAGGGTCACAATGGCCGTGTCAGAGACACTGAGAACATTGGGATCGAGCCCTGGGTCTGGGTGTCTCTCTCTCTCTCTGTGGGTTCACGATGGTCGTGTCGGAGACACTGAGAATCTGGGTTCGAGCCCTGGGTCTGGGTGTCTCTCTCTCTGTGTCTCTCTGTGGGGTCACAGTGGCCGTGTCAGAGACACTGAGAACCTGGGTGTCTTTCTCTGTGTCTCTGTGTCTCTCAAGGGGTTCACAGTGGTCATGTTGGAGACACTGAGAGGCTGGGTGTCTTTCTCTGTGTCTCTGTGTCTCTCAAGGGGTTCACAGTGGTCATGTTGGAGACACTGAGAGGCTGGGTGTCTTTCTCTGTGTCTCTGTGTCTCTGTGTCTCTCAAGGGGTTCACGATGGCCGTGTCGGAGACACTGAGAATCTGGGTTCGAGCCCTGGGTCTGGGTGTCTCTCTCTCTGTGTCTCTCTGTGCGATCACAGTGGCCGTGTCGGAGACACTGAGAATCTGAGTTCCAGCCTTGGGTCTGGGTGTCTCTCTGAGTAGGGTCACAATGGCCGTGTCGGAGACACTGAGAACCTGGGTGTCTTTCTCTGTGTCTCTGTGTGTCTCTCAAGGGGTTCACAGTGGTCATGTTGGAGACACTGAGAGGCTGGGTGTCTTTCTCTGTGTCTCTGTGTCTCTCAAGGGGTTCACAGTGGTCATGTTGGAGACACTGAGAGGCTGGGTGTCTTTCTCTGTGTCTCTGTGTCTCTCAAGGGGTTCACAGTGGTCATGTTGGAGACACTGAGAGGCTGGGTGTCTTTCTCTGTGTCTCTGTGTCTCTCAAGGGGTTCACAGTGGTCATGTTGGAGACACTGAGAGGCTGGGTGTCTTTCTCTGTGTCTCTGTGTCTCTCAAGGGGTTCACAGTGGTCATGTTGGAGACACTGAGAGGCTGGGTGTCTTTCTCTGTGTCTCTGTGTCTCTCAAGGGGTTCACAGTGGTCATGTTGGAGACACTGAGAGGCTGGGTGTCTTTCTCTGTGTCTCTGTGTCTCTCAAGGGGTTCACAGTGGTCATGTTGGAGACACTGAGAGGCTGGGTGTCTTTCTCTGTGTCTCTGTGTCTCTCAAGGGGTTCACAGTGGTCATGTTGGAGACACTGAGAGGCTGGGTGTCTTTCTCTGTGTCTCTGTGTCTCTCAAGGGGTTCACAGTGGTCATGTTGGAGACACTGAGAGGCTGGGTGTCTTTCTCTGTGTCTCTGTGTCTCTCAAGGGGTTCACAGTGGTCATGTTGGAGACACTGAGAGGCTGGGTGTCTTTCTCTGTGTCTCTGTGTCTCTCAAGGGGTTCACAGTGGTCATGTTGGAGACACTGAGAGGCTGGGTGTCTTTCTCTGTGTCTCTGTGTCTCTCAAGGGGTTCACAGTGGTCATGTTGGAGACACTGAGAGGCTGGGTGTCTTTCTCTGTGTCTCTGTGTCTCTCAAGGGGTTCACAGTGGTCATGTTGGAGACACTGAGAGGCTGGGTGTCTTTCTCTGTGTCTCTGTGTCTCTCAAGGGGTTCACAGTGGTCATGTTGGAGACACTGAGAGGCTGGGTGTCTTTCTCTGTGTCTCTGTGTCTCTCAAGGGGTTCACAGTGGTCATGTTGAAGACACTGAGAGACTGGGATCGAGCCCTGGGTCTGGGTGTCTCTCTGACACTGTGTCTCTCAGGGGGTTCATAGTGACCGTGTCAGAGACACTGAGAACCTTGGTTCGAGCCCTGGGTCTGGGTGTCTCTCTGTGTCTCTCAGGGGGTTCATAGTGACCGTGTCAGAGACACTGAGAACCTTGGTTCGAGCCCTGGGTCTGGGTGTCTCTCTCTCAGACAACCCCTGTCACTCTACTACATCTACTATCAATATCCCCCCCCCCCCTGTCACTCTACTACCGCTCATACCTGCTGCGTCCTGGGTGTCGGTCTTCTCCTCTGCGCATCTCTCGCCTCCTCCTCCTCCTCCTCCCTTCTCACATCCCAGACTCTGCCTCGTGTCCCCACCACCATCACCACCACCATCACCACCACCATCACCACCACCACCATCACCACCACCACCAACTCCTTCTCCTGCTTGGGGTTGCAGTGCAGGCGAGACTTGAGCCGATGTCAGTAGCAGCAGCAGGATGAGGAGCACCGGTAGCCAGGATTGTTGGGGTCGATCCATCACCGCCACCGCCATCATCATCATCAACGACAGCCGCCGGATATCCTGGGAATGACACAAAGCCAACAAATGTTGATCTCAAAACGCATCACCACCATCATCGGGATCTTTATAAAAAAAAAAACTGGGACGAAAAGTAAACACTTGTGTCCGTGTGTGTCTCTGTGTGTGTCTGTGTCTGTCTGTGTCTGTTTGTGTGTCTGTGTGTGTGTCTGTTTGTGTGTCTGTGTGTGTGTCTGTCTGTGTGTCTGTGTGTGTGTCTGTCTGTGTGTCTGTTTGTGTGTCTGTGTGTTTGTGTCTGTTTGTGTGTATGTGTGTTTGTGTCTGTTTGTGTGTCTGTGTGTTTGTGTGTCTGTTTGTGTGTCTGTGTGTTTGTGTGTCTGTTTGTGTGTCTGTGTGTTTGTGTCTGTTTGTGTGCGTGTCTGTTTGTGTGTCTGTGTGTGTGTG
This sequence comes from Lampetra planeri, assembly GCF_965212315.1. Lineage (NCBI taxonomy): Eukaryota > Metazoa > Chordata > Hyperoartia > Petromyzontiformes > Petromyzontidae > Lampetra > Lampetra planeri. The sequence goes on along the minus strand of NW_027615099.1, from coordinate 36,293 downwards.
TCTGTTTGTGTGTCTGTGTGTGTGTGTGTCCGTGTGTGTCTGTGTGTGTGTCTCTGTGTCCGGCAAAACAACCCCCTACCTCATCGTGGTGCCAGACGGGCAACGCTGTCGTGGACAGTGCTGTGGGTGGGAGGGCCAATTCCGATTGGCCTCTCCCCTCAGGGCGTCTGTGACCACCACAACAGCCTAGAAGGGGGCTCTGGACGGGTGCGAGGGGCTGGTAACCCCTCCACCTTCAATGAATTACCACTAAACCACGACGGAAAATGATAATCAATAAGCTTGTGATGGGGGCCCCGGGGGGACAGGCGTCTATGACGTATCCTGGTCAAACTACATTCGGCGGAGCCGGGAGACTGAATCCTTACCCTCAACGAAAAGCCACCACGTGTGGCCACGTGGAATGTTCGAACGCTCACTGCGGAGGAGAGGCTGCCACTCCTCTGTCGGGAGCTGGACCGGTACCGCCTGGATCTCTGTGGCATTCAGGTCCAGTGGACTGGTTCTGGCTCCTGCCACCATGAGGGGTGGACAGTCCTCTACTCGGGGCAGGAGACTGGCAAACAACAGGGAGTGGCTCTTCTTCTGATCATAAGAATGAAGGGGGCGTGGGAGCGTGGCGGTGAGGTGTGGGAAGCCGTAAGCCCCAGATTACTTTGGGCTCGCCTTACCATCAACCAGAGGCGAAAAGTGGGGGTCGTGGTTACTTATGCCCCCACCGAAGACGAACATCCGTGGAGGGATGCAGGCAAGGCCGATGAGTCAGATACCTTCCATAACCTCCTGTCACAGGTGCTGGCTAAAGTGGCCCCTCGGGACAGAGTCATCTTGTTGGGTGACTTCAATGCCCGAGTTGGTCATGATGCTGGCACCTGGTCTGGAGTGATTGGAAGGCATGGGCCAGATCAGCTCAATAACAACAGCAGGAGGCTGCTAGATTTTTGTGCAGCCCATGGGCTTGTAATTACCAACACGCTCTTCCGGCATCGGCGCATCCACACAACATCATGGATGCATGCCGGGTCCAAGCAAGAACATCTGCTGGACTACATAGTGACAGACCAGCGGATGTGGGCCCATGTCCTTGACACCAGGACCTACCGTGGAGCTGATCTGTCCTCTGACCATTGACTTGTCATCTGTAAGATGCGCCTGCCATTCTTCCACTACAGTGGTGGGTGTACACCCAGGATCCCATTAAAACCCTTAGTGGCCTGGTCTCAGCTAGCTGATGAAAGTTGCAAGCGAGAATTCCATCATCGCTTGCGGCTGGGGTTGGCATCGTCCCCCACTCCTCCTGATGTCGAGGGTAAATGGGCGAGGTTTAGGACTGTGGCTCATGCAGCTGCAATGGCTGCTTTGGGAGCACGGTCCAGACCTCCCCAGAGACCCTGGCTGACAGAGGAGGTGTTCAAGCTGGCTGAGAAAAAGCGACAGGCCCACTCTCATCGGCTACAGCATCCCACGTCAGAGAATGAGGAGGCTTACCGCAGCCTTCGCTCAGAGCGAGAATTCCCCTCCACATGCTTGGCTGAGTTGTGTGGGTAGGGAATGTGTCTGTATGTGTATGTGTGTCTGTGTGTGTTTGTGTGTGTGTCTGTGTGTGTTTGTATGTGTGTTTGTGTGTGTCACTTTGTTTGTCTGTGTATGTCACTGTGTGTGTCTGAATGTGTGTTTGTGTGTGTCACTGTGTGTGTGTTTGTGTGTCACTGTGCGTCTGTGTTTGTCTGTGTGTGTCACTGTGTGTCTGTGTGTTTGTGTGTTTGTTTGTTGTCTATGGGAAATATTTAACATTGGAGTCTATGGGAGACTTTCACATTAACAGTACATAAAAGTCGTGATCTGATCCCATCTGTGAAGGATGTGATCCCCGACATGCAATACCCCGGCGTCTACAAACTAAGCTGTGTCTGCGGCAGCAGTTACATTGTGGAAACTAAGCTACATGTCTCGGACCGTGTTCGTGAACACAAAGCAGATCTGAAACACGGTAGGACCAATACCTCAGCCGTTGCTGATCAATGCGGTGGGCTCACACGAAATTGATTTTTCCAAGACGAAGGTACTCTGCAAACCCACTGGCTATCAACAAAGATTCGTTCATGAAGCCATCCAGATATACAGACACAATTTCAACCGAGAAGATGGGCGCAAACTGAGCAATCATTGGAAGGACGTTATTAACCAGTTTAAGTCATAACCGGCTGTGATGTTTCCATCCTACCTGCCGATGTTAGCAGTGATTTCCGACTCTCTGAGTTACATAAACGCTGGATGTCTCACTAGAGAAGACAGAGTTTGTCTTCTCTAGGGAGACATCCAGAGTCTGTCTTCTCGACAGACCTGCTCTCCACCTGAGGACGGCTGCTTGCGTTGTGGCCGAAACGTCGTGAGAATTATTTTATCATGTTTTATTTTTATTATTTTATTACTTCCATTCTACGTGACTTTACCGAAAGAACCAAGAAGATGAATCCCCGCAGTCACGAACGAAGCTTTACATCGAAATTTAACGTTGCAGTGGTTCGCTTACATTGACATGCTAGTCTCTAGCAATACAATGGCCGCCTCTTCAGCACCGTTGTCGTAGAGGTAGCGCAGCTCTCCGATCTCACATTTACATGCAAATTCCATCTCTAGCCCCGCCCACTTACCCTTGGGCTAACCCCATATCAAACCCATAAGTCTCCCATAGACTCCAATGTTAAAGTCTCTACCCATAGACTACAATGTTAAAGTCTCTACCCATAGACTCCAATGTTAAAGTCTCCCATAGACTCCAATGTTAAACTCTCCCATAGACTTCAATGTTAAAGTCTCCCATAGACTCCAATGTTAGTCTCCCACAGACTCTAATGTTAAAGTCTCTACCCATAGCCTCCAATGTTAAAGTCTCCCATAGACTTCAATGTTAAAGTCTCTACCCATAGACTCCAATGTTAAAGTCTCACATAGACTCCAATGTTAAAGTCTCCCATAGACTCCAATGTTAAAGTCTCCCACAGACTCCAATGTTAAAGTCTCCCATAGACTCCAATGTTAAACTCTCTACCCATAGACTCCAATGTTAAAGTCTCCCATAGACTCCAATGTTAAAGTCTCTACCCATAGACTCCAATGTTAAAGTCTCCCATAGACTCCAATGTTAAAGTCTCCCATAGACTCCAATGTTAGTCTCCCATAGACTCCAATGTTACAGTCTCTACCCATAGACTCCAATGTTAAAGTCTCCCATAGACTCCAATGTTAAAGTCTCCCATAGACTCCAATGTTAAAGTCTCCCATAGACTTCAATGTTAAAGTCTCCCATAGACTCCAATGTTAAAGTCTCCCATAGACTCCAATGTTAAAGTCTCCCATAGACTTCAATGTTAAAGTCTCTACCCATAGACTACAATGTTAAAGTCTCTACCCATAGACTCCAATGTTAAAGTCTCCCATAGACTCCAATGTTAAACTCTCCCATAGACTCCAATGTTAAAGTCTCCCATAGACTCCAATGTTAAAGTCTCCCATAGACTTCAATGTTAAAGTCTCTACCCATAGACTCCAATGTTAAAGTCTCACATAGACTCCAATGTTAAAGTCTCCCATAGACTCCAATGTTAAAGTCTCCCATAGACTCCAATGTTAAAGTCTCCCATAGACTCCAATGTTAAAGTCTCCCATAGACTCCAATGTTAAAGTGTCCCATAGACTCCAATGTTAAAGTGTCTCATAGACTCCAATGTTAAAGTGTCCCATAGACTCCAATGTTAAAGTCTCTCATAGACTCCAATGTTAAAGTCTCCCATAGACTCCAATGTTAAAGTCTCCCATAGACTCCAATGTTAAAGTGTCCCATAGACTCCAATGTTAAAGTCTCTCATAGACTCCAATGTTAAAGTCTCCCATAGACTCCAATGTTAAAGTCTCCCATAGACTCCAATGTTAAAGTCTCCCATAGACTCCAATGTTAAAGTCTCTCATAGACTCCAATGTTAAAGTCTCCCATAGACTCCAATGTTAAAGTCTCCCATAGACTCCAATGTTAAAGTCTCTCATAGACTCCAATGTTAAAGTCTCCCATAGACTCCAATGTTAAAGTCTCCCATAGACTCTAATGTTAAAGTCTCTACCCATAGACTCTAATGTTAAAGTCTCCCATAGACTCCAATGTTAAAGTCTCCCATAGACTTCAATGTTAAAGTCTCTACCCATAGACTCCAATGTTAAAGTCTCTACCCATAGACTCCAATGTTAAAGTCTCACATAGACTCCAATGATAAAGTTTCCCATAGACTCCAATGTTAAAGTCTCCCATAGACTCCAATGTTAAAGTCTCCCATAGACTCTAATGTTAAAGTCTCCCATAGACTCCAATGTTAAAGTCTCCCATAGACTCCAATGTTAAAGTCTCACATAGACTCCAATGTTAAAGTCTCACATAGACTCCAATGTTAAAGTCTCACATAGACTCCAATGTTAAAGTCTCACATAGACTCCAATGTTAAAGTCTCTACCCATAGACTCCAATGTTAAAGTCTCCCATAGACTCCAATGTTAAAGTCTCACATAGACTCCAATGTTAAAGTCTCACATAGACTCCAATGTTAAAGTCTCCCATAGACTCTAATGTTAAAGTCTCCCATAGACTCCAATGTTAAAGTCTCCCATACACTCCAATGTTAAAGTCTCCCATAGACTCCAATGTTAAAGTCTCCCATAGACTCCAATGTTAAAGTCTCACATAGACTCCAATGTTAAAGTCTCTACCCATAGACTCCAATGTTAAAGTCTCCCATAGACTCCAATGTTAAAGTCTCCCATAGACTCTAATGTTAAAGTGTCCCACAGACTCCAATGTTAAAGTCTCCCATAGACTCCAATGTTAAAGTCTCTACCCACAGACTCCAATATTAAAGTCTCACATAGACTTTAACAATCAATCGTCACCTGATGACGAGTGATTGTGTTGCGATCGAAACGTCGTGATATTTTTTATAATTTTCTATCCACGTGGCTTTACCGACAGACCCAAAGTGTATGAATTCCTGCAGTCACGAAAGCCATAAGTCAAAATGTAACCGCCTCTACGGGGAGAGTTTCCACACGACCGTGAGATCTTTCAGCAGACTTCGAGACGAGAAGGTTCATCTGATGGAGTCGCTCACTTTTCTGAAGCGGTGCAGTGACACGAAGGTAAGACCCATCGCCTTCACACTCACTTCTGCTGCTGTCACTTCTCCCAATGCGAAACAGATCGTGTTCAGGGTCAGCCCAGCCCTGATCTCAGAGAGAATAAGATTGCCCCGATTTGAACTCGACAATTTAGACAAGACCCTCTTGCAATGACACTTAACAATGACGGAAAAAATGTCTACATCTGATTGGGAACATGTAGATCACATGACAGCTTCGTCAGCCGCTACAATGTCAGCTAAATGTAACGATAACCTGATTGCAAAAGCTCAACCTCCCGTTCAAGAACAAGCCAGATCTACACGTTAAAAAGTTAGACTGTGACAAGAGTGTTATCAATCAGAGTAACAGCCCAATTTCCGACAGCCTAAAATCATCTTCTAGGTTCTTTCGGTGAAGTCACGTAGAAGGGAAATAATAAAATAAAATAAATAAAACATCATAAAATACAATTCTCACGACGTTTCGGCCACAACGCAAGCAGCCGTCCTCAGGTGAAGAATGAAACACCACCAAGCTTGGAGAATTGTAATGTATTACTTACTGTTAGTATATTTAGTATATTTAGTATACTGATGATACTATGTAGTTTATACTTTAGTTTTTTTACGTGGTTGTTTAGTAACTGCAGCTACATACGATGAACATTCCTTCCCTTTGTTAATGCTACACCCATCCCCTCCCTTTGATGCTGCTGATCCTGCATAATGCATGGGCATAATATGACTTTTAAACCCTCCGCCCACCCCCTACGCATTTCCCATAAATATGCTAAATTCCTCTTGATATGCAAATTATTTTGTCAAGGCGCTCTTCAACCCACCTCCAACCCAGCTTAAATATACGCTCAAAGTTTGGTGGCGTTTCATTCTTCACCTGAGGACGGCTGCTTGCGTTGTGGCCGAAACGTCGTGAGAATTATTTTATTATGTTTTATTTTTATTATTTTATTAGTTCCCTTCTACGTGACTTTACCGAAAGAACCAAGAAGATGAATCCCTGCAGTCACGAAAGCTTTAAATTGAAATTTAGCCTAAAATCGGTTCTAGCTAAAGGGTTGAATTTCGCAGTCGCCCCTAAACACATCCCAGCTGATGATATAATTGTCCAGGTCTACGTAGCCCTTAAGGGTTTGGGGCACATTCCTGCAGACGTGACAAGATCAGAAATCAATGCAGTCCTCAAAGACTCTAAGACACCCATTAGGAACATCAGCAAGGATGAGCGTTTTGAGCTTTCTCAACTAAAATAAATATAACCCGTAAAAACAAAGTTTTTCACTATAAATCCTTTATATGCGTGGCGGCTAGAGTCCTCTCGTCCTCTGGCTTGAGATGGCTGCCACCTATGGGTCAGATGATTGCATTGCACCATTAAGCAATTGGCAATTACATATAATATTTTTGTCCTAAAAAGTGTAAAATTTTGGAATTTTTTTTCACGAAAATTAATTGTCACGCACAACGAGTCTGTGTGGAAAATGTCAGCTCGATTGGATCACGGGAAATGGGTTAAAAAACGACCGAAAGATTTGCATGGTCCTAAGCAAGCAAGCGAACTTAATATAAAGGATTTAAAAAGAGAGATGCCATAGTCATCCTCACAGCCGATGAGGGCAATGCCACGGTCATCATGGACAACAACACATACAGTAACTAAATTCAGGACCTACTTAAACACATTCCTGCGGAGGGAGCTGGTAGGAACGTTGGGTTGCTCGGTCAATGGCCTGCAGGGTCAACGGCCAGGGCGTGGTGTATTCCGCAAATATGGCCGACTGTGAGGGCGGGCACAAGCCGGCGTGAGTAGGTTGAACGTTGAGTTTTATAAGGGCACCACGGGGTGACCTGCCCCTCCCCACCCAGCCCCACCCCTCCCACCCCCCACCCAGCCCCACCTTCCCCTCCCCACTCTCCCCACCCAGCCCCTCCCCACCCTCCCCTCTTAACCCTCCCCACCCAGCTCCTCCTCACCCTCCCCACCCAGCCCCACCCCTCCCACCCCCCACCCAGCCCCACCTTCCCCTCCCCACTCTCCCCACCCAGCCCCTCCCCACCCTCCCCTCTTAACCCTCCCCACCCAGCTCCTCCTCACCCTCCCCTCCCCACCCAGCCCCACCCCTCCCACCCCCCACCCAGCCCCACCTTCCCCTCCCCACTCTCCCCACCCAGCCCCTCCCCACCCTCCCCTCTTAACCCTCCCCACCCAGCTCCTCCTCACCCTCCCCTCCCCACCCAGCCCCACCCTCCCCACCCAGCGCCACCCTCCCCACCCAGCCCCTCCCTGCACGACGGACACAATAATCCCCGGTGGGCTGGTGTAACCAGGAGGTTCCTACCAGTATAAGACCTCGTGTTTCAGAAGCTCTCTCTCTCTCTCTCACCTGAAGACGGTTGCTTGCGTTGCGATCGAAACGTCGTGATCTATGAAGTTTCAACTTGCGTGACTTTACCGAAAGAACCAAAGAGTTTGTTGTTATGATGTCATGTAGGGCAGTCTGTGCAAAAACGCCACCCTCCCTCAGCATTTCGCTTGGGAGATCATCTCTGCCCGGTGCCTTTCCTGGTCTCAAACTCCGGATCGCCTTCAGTACTTCCTCTACAGATAGCACCTCAGCCAGCCACTCACAGGGGGTGACTTCTTCCTCCAATATTTGAGGCACCGCAGCCTCGGCAGGGTCATCCCCACTTTGTGCCACGATGTTTTCCAGGCCGAGGGATTTCCCCTCCCCCAGGAGCTCACAGAAATGCTCAGCAAATCTGCAAACCTGTTCCTGGGGGTCGGAGATTGGATCACCGTTCTTTCCCCGAATGACGGTAATAGGTGTGGCACTGCAGGTTACTTTTTGAATGGAGTTAAAGAGCGATTTGTGATCGCGAGCTACTGAGGCAGACTCCATCTCCTAAGCGAGCCACAACCACCACCCATCCTTGCAGCGCCTCACGGCTCTCCGAACCTCCGAGCGAAGCCTCCTCATTCTCCGACGTGGGATGCTGTAGCCGATGAGAGTGGGCCTGTGGTTTTCTCTCAGCCAGCCGGAACACCTCCTCTGTCAGCCAGGGTCTCTGGGGAGGTCTGGACCGCGTACCCAAAGCAGCCATTGCAGCTGCATGAGCCACAGTCCTAAACCTCGCCCATTTACCCTCGACATCAGGAGGAGTGGGGGACGATGCCAACCCCAGCTGCAAGCGATGATGACATTCTCGCTTGCAAGATGCATTTAGACAGCGCACGTTCAACTCAAACCAGCAAAGACAAAATCCCCCGGTGTAGCCTCAACAGACTGTTGGGGCAAGTGCCAATAGCGAGTAGCAGTACCTATGAAGGCTACCGGCACAGTGGCACACGAGGGGGGGGGGAGGCAGAACCACGCCCGGCCGCCTTTGTCTCCCTAAATTGCACACACACACGCACACAGACACATACAGACACACACGCACAGACACACACACGTACACAGACATACACACATACACACACGCACAGACACACACACGCACACAGACACACACACGCACACAGACACACACACACACGCACACACACACAGACGCACACACACACACACAGACACGCACACACGCACACAGACACGCACACACACAGACACACGCACACACACAGACACACACACGCACATAGACACACACGCACACAGACACACACACACACAGACACACACACGCACACACACACAGACACACACAATCGCACTCACTTTGAGGAGCTTCCACGGCGAACTGCAGACAGCGACTAAAACAAAGAGCGCCTATACCAAGAGCGAGTTGGACAGAGAGAGAGAGAGAGCGGGGTGGAGAGAGTAGGGAGAGATGGGAGAGAGATGGAGAGAGAGTAGGGAGAGAGATGGAGAGAGGAAGGGTAAAAAAAAAGAGAGAGGAAGGGAGAGAGGAAGGGAGAGGAAGGGAGAGAGGAAGGGAGAGAGGAAGGGAGAGAGGGGTGGAGAGAGTAGAGAGAGAGATGGGATAGTGAGATGGAGAGAGAGTAGGGAGAGAGGGGTGGAGAGAGTAGGGAGCGAGGTGGAGAGAGATGGAGAGAGAGAGAGAGAGTACGAATGAGAGAGTGGAGAGAGACAGATGGGGGAGAGAGCAAGAATGAGAGTGGGCGAGTGAGAGGAAGGGAGAGGAAGGGAGAGGAAGGGAGAGGGGGAGAGAGCGAGCGAGAGGAGGGGGTGTTATATAAAGCAAAGTTATTTTTTTTTTATTACGAAATGATGAACGAAGCAAAGTGCCGACTACAGCGAGCATCTTCTTGTTTCCACTGATCCGTAATTAAAACAAGTAAACCCGTAAAAACAAAGTTTTTCACTATAAATCCTTTATATGCGTGGCGGCTAGAGTCCTCTCGTCCTCTGGCTTGAGATGGCTGCCACCTATGGGTCAGATGATTGTCTGCCACCATTAAGCAATTGGTAATTAAATATTTAATTTGTTTTCCCTAAACATTGTAAAATTTTGGAAAAAAATTTTCACGAAAATTAATTGTCACACACAACGAGTCTGTGTGGAAAATGTCAGCTCGATTGGATCACGGGAAGTGGGTTAAAAAACGAGCGAAAGATTTGCACGGTCCTAAGCAAGCAAGCGAACTTAATATAAAGGATTTAAAAATATATTCGCCTGTGGAGGACGCGGGGATCGATCCCGCGACCTTTGGCATGGGAAGCGAGGGCGCTACCAACTGCGCTACTCCGCCACGGCCTGTGGAGGGGTTACGCTCTGGGCTCTTACACTGTGACGTTCAGCCAAAGCCATTCATGAGTTCTATTTGAATATATGTAAAATAATTTTTTTTTGCCTAAAAAGTGTAAAATTTTGGGAATTTTTTTTCCACGAACATTAATTGTCACGCACAACGAGTCTGTGTGGAAAATGTCAACTCGATTGGATCACGAGAAGTGGGTTAAAAAACGACCAAAAGATGTGCACGGTCGTAAGCAAGCAAGCAAGCACGCAAGCAAGCAAGCAAGCGAACTTAATATAAAGGATTTAAAAAGAGAGCGAAAGAGTGAGCGAGAGGGGGTAGAGAGAGAGGGGGGGGGGCAGAGAGTGGGGGGGGGTAGAGAGAGAGAGAGAGGGGGGGTAGAGAGAGAGGGGGGGCAGAGAGTGGGGGGGGGGTAGAGAGAGAGAGAGAGGGGGGGTAGAGAGAGGGGGGGTAGAGAGAGGGGGGGTAGAGAGAGAGGGGGGGGGTAGAGAGAGCGGGTAGAGAAAGAGGGGGGGGGTAGAGAGACAGGGGGGGTAGAGAGAGAGGGGGGGGGGCAGAGAAAGGAGGGGGTAGACTTTGACTTTTTAAACAACTTGTATTGCCACCAGCAGCAAAAAGCACCGGAGGCGACTCCAATACGACAAACCAGTCACCAGCAACCGAAAAGAAAACAAACGTTACATAATGGTTACAAATCTACGTGCTGTGGTGCTGAGAGCACCGCACACAACACAAAAGTCACGTGGTCGTGGTGTCATCGCCCACGTCACGGTGACGAGCGAGCATTTCAGAAAGTGAACACGCGGGTGCCGTCCACGCTGGTGCAAAGGACCTTTCCGGCTCCCCAGCGTTCGAAAAATACGCGCACATCACCGACTTGTGTGTGTGGTACATGGCGTGCTCCAGCCGGAGCCGCGCCTTAAGCAGGCCTCTGAACACCGGAAGCACAGAGCAGCCGTCAGTGTCACCCTCCAGCATCTTTTTCCTCGTTCTGTACACCGCCATCTTCGCCTGCGCGCAGGCGAAGTTGGCGAGGTCATGGCGCTTGTTTGCCAGGTAAGGCACTCCGTATACGAAGCTGCTGTTGTAGCAAGGCACCCTCAGTTTCCTGAAGGTGTCCCCCAAAAGGCGGAACATTGGCTTGAGCCGCTGGCAGTGTAAGTATTGGTGGGGCAGATCCTCCCTGGCACCGCAGGAAATGCACAAGTCTGTTACCCCTGGCGAGATTCGGCTGAGCCACACGGCCGATGGCAACGTGCAGTGTGCCAACCTCCATTGGAGGTCACCGCAGGAGGGGGTAGAGAGAGAGGGGGGGGGGGGGGGTAGAGAGAGGGGGAGGGCCAGAGTGGGGGTGTTACATAATGCAAAGCATTTAAAAAAACGAAATGATGAACGAAGCAAAGTGCCGACTACACCGAGCATCTTCCTGTTATCTCTGATCGTAATTAAAGAAAGAAAGAGAGTAAGAATGAGAGTGGGCGAGTGTGAATGTGAGAGTGAGTGAGTGAGATGGAGAGAGATTGGGGGCAGTGGTTTTTGGGAGGCAGTTAACTAACGATTCGATCTTCTTGGTTCTTTCGGTAAAGTCACGTAGAAGGGAAATAATACAATAAAAAAAAATTAAACACACAGTGAGAATTGTATTTTATTATGTTTGATTTTTATTATTTTATTATTTCCCTTCTACGAAAGAACCAACAAGATGAATCCCTGCAGTCACGAAAGCTTTCAATCAAAATATACTGCTGGTTCTCAAAGCATTGTGTTCTCCGATACCAAGGTACTCTGCAAGCCTCCTGGATACTACCAAAGATGTATCCATGAAGCCATCCAGATACACAAACATAGACATAATTTCAACCGAGAGGATGGTTTCAAATTGAGCTATCATTGGAAGGATGTAATTAACCAAGCTTTAAATCGAAATTCTACGATTTGACTTCTATTTTGTTGTGTATTTTACCGGCTGTAAGACCCCACCGAGCGCTTTTTCAGATGCGACCACGTGCCCATCGGAAATGATGGCCGCCCAACAAAATGGCGGCTCCATCATTGTCATCGTCACGTGGGGATTTATAGCGGCATAGAAACCCACGGAGATCCTGGGACTCACACAGAACCAGAGACCCATAGAGACCCATAGAGACCCATAGAGACCCCTACAGAACCACATGGACCCATAGAGACCCATAGAGACCTATAGAGACCCATAGAGACCCATAGAGACCCCTACAGAACCACATGGACCCATAGAGACCCATAGAGACCTATAGAGACCCATAGAGACCCATAGAGACCCCTACAGAACCACATGGACCCATAGAGACCCATAGAGACCCATAGAGACCCATAGAGACCCCTACAGAACCACATGGACCCATAGAGACCCATAGAGACCTATAGAGACCCATAGAGACCCATAGAGACCCGTACAGAACCACATGGACCCATAGAGCCCCATAGAGACCCATAGAGACCCCTATAGAACCACATGGACCCATAGAGACCCATAGAGACCCCTACAGAACCACATGGACCCATAGAGACCCATAGAGACCCATAGAGACCCATAGAGACCCCTACAGAACCACATGGACCCATAGAGACCCATAGAGACCCATAGAGACCCGCAGAGACCCCTACAGAACCAAATGGACCCATAGAGACCCATAGATACCCATAGAGACCCCTATAGAACCACATGGACCCATAGAGACCCATAGAGACCCATAGAGACCCCTACAGAACCACATGGACCCATAGAGACCCATAGAGACCCATAGAGACCCCTACAGAACCACATGGACCCATAGAGACCCATAGAGACCCCTACAGAACCACATGGACCCATAGAGACCCACACACAAACTATGTTGTATGTTTGCCAGGTGGAAGTTGTGTAGTTACTTTTCAGGAGCGACCACGTGGCACTCACAAATGATGGCACCTCAATCAAAGTGACGTCTCCATCGTCATCGTCGTCGTCGTCGTCACGTGGACATTGATAGCAGCTACCAAACAACTCTGAACTTGTTGATGTCCACTCCCAACGTGGAGGGGGGGGAAAAACAACGAAGGATCCGGAGGAAATCCACGCAGTGACCACCACGGGGGTGATAGAGGCCGCACACTTCACGTATACAGCAGAGTCGGGATCGAATCCACGACCTCCTGTACACCAGGCGAGGTAGTCAACATCTCATAGCCACCGTGATGATGATGATGAGAGAGAGAGACACTCAGACTCCACATACACAGCAGCAGCAACAGGCATCGTGTGGATCAGGATCGAACCCACGACCTCCTGCACACCAGGCGAGGTAGTCAACATCTCATAGCCACCGTGATGATGATGATGAGAGAGAGAGACACGCAGACTCCACATCTACAGCAGCAGGCGTCGTGAAGATCGGGATCGAACCCACGACCTCTTGTACACAACATCTCCCCCTATAGACGACCACGATGACGAGATGTTGACTACCTCGCCTGGTGTACAGGAGGTCGTGGGTTCGATCCCAACTCTGACGATGCCTGCTGCTGCTGTATAGCGCATAGTAGTGTATAGTGTATAGTCGTGTAGTGTATAGTAGTGTATAGTGTAGTGTATAGTAGTGTATAGTGGTGTAATGTATAATGTATAGTCGTGTAGTGTATAGTGTAGTGCATAGCAGTGTATAGTGGTGTAGTGTACATTAGTGTGGTGTTTAGTAGTGTGGTGTAGTGTAATGTATAGCAGTGCAGTGTATAGTAGTGTCGATGCACAGTAGTGTAGTGTATAATGTAGTGTAAAGTGTAGTGTATAGTGTAGTGTATAGTGTAGTGTATAATGTAGTGTAAAGTGTAGTGTATAGTGTAGTGTATAGTGTAGTGTATAATGTAGTGTAAAGTGTAGTGTATAGTGTATGTATGTTGAACGTATTTCACACCGTACGGACAGCCAACTAGACAAGCAGTTCTAAAGAAATGAGATTTCAATCTACCATCGTGGTGTAGTGTATAGTAGTGTATAGTGTAGCATAGTGTAGTGTATAGTGTAGTGTATAGTGTAGTGTATAGTGTAGCATAGTGTCGTGTATAGTGTAGTGTATAGTGTAGTGTGTAGTGTATAGTGTAGTGTAGTGTATAGTGTAGCATAGTGTCGTGTATAGTGTAGTGTGTAGTGTAGTGTATAGTGTAGTGTATAGTGTAGTGTGTAGTGTAGTGTATAGTGTAGTGTGTAGTGTAGTGTATAGTGTAGTGTATAGTGTAGTGTATAGTGTAGTGTATAGTGTAGTGTATAGTGTAGTGTATAGTGTAGTGTATAGTGTCGTGTATAGTGTAGTGTATAGTAGTGTATAGTGTAGCATAGTGTAGTGTATAGTGTAGTGTATAGTGTAGCATAGTGTCGTGTATAGTGTAGTGTATAGTGTAGTGTATAGTGTATAGTGTAGTGTATAGTGTAGTGTATAGTGTAGTGTATAGTGTAGTGTATAGTGTAGTGTATAGTAGTGTATAGTGTAGCATAGTGTCGTGTATAGTGTAGTGTATAGTGTAGTGTATAGTGTAGTGTATAGTGTAGTGTATAGTGTAGTGTATAGTGTAGTGTATAGTGTAGCATAGTGTCGTGTATAGTGTAGTGTATAGTGTATAGTGTAGTGTATAGTGTAGTGTATAGTGTAGTGTATAGTGTAGCATAGTGTAGTGTATAGTGTAGTGTAGTGTATAGTGTAGTGTAGTGTATAGTGTAGTGTATAGTGTAGTGTAGTGTGTAGTGTAGCATAGTGTCGTGTATAGTGTAGTGTATAGTGTAGTGTATAGTGTAGTGTATAGTGTAGTGTATAGTGTAGCATAGTGTCGTGTATAGTGTAGTGTATAGTGTAGTGTATAGTGTAGTGTATAGTGTAGTGTGTAGTGTAGTGTATAGTGTAGTGTATAGTGTAGTGTATAGTGTAGCATAGTGTCGTGTATAGTGTAGTGTATAGTGTAGTGTATAGTGTAGTGTATAGTGTAGTAGTGTATAGTGTAGTGTATAGTGTGTAGTGTAGTGTATAGTGTAGCATAGTGTAGTGTATAGTGTAGTGTATAGTGTAGCATAGTGTCGTGTATAGTGTAGTGTATAGTGTAGTGTATAGTGTAGTGTATAGTGTAGTGTATAGTGTAGTAGTGTATAGTGTAGTGTATAGTGTATAGTGTAGCATAGTGTCGTGTATAGTGTAGTGTATAGTGTAGTGTATAGTGTAGTGTATAGTGTCGTGTATAGTGTAGTGTATAGTAGTGTATAGTGTAGTGTATAGTGTATAGTGTAGTGTATAGTGTAGTGTATAGTGTAGTGTGTAGTGTAGTGTATAGTGTAGTGTATAGTGTAGTGTATAATGTAGTGTATAGTGTAGTGTATAGTGTAGTGTATAGTGTAGTGTATAGTGTAGTGTATAGTGTAGTGTGTAGTAGTGTATAGTGTAGTGTATAGTGTATTGTATAGTGTATAGTGTAGTGTATAGTGTAGTGTATAGTGTAGTGTATAGTGTATAGTCTAGTGTATAGTGTAGTGTATAGTGTAGTGTATAGTGTAGTGTATAGTAGTGTATAGTGTAGTGTATAGTGTATAGTGTAGTGTATAGTGTAGTGTATAGTGTAGTGTATAGTGTATAGTGTAGTGTATAGTGTAGTGTATAGTGTAGTGTATAGTGTATAGTGTAGTGTATAGTGTATAGTGTCGTGTATAGTGTATAGTGTAGTGTATAGTGTAGTGTATAGTGTAGTGTATAGTGTAGTGTATAGTGTATAGTGTAGTGTATAGTGTATAGTGTAGTGTATAGTGTATAGTGTAGTGTATAGTGTATAGTGTAGTGTATAGTGTAGTGTATAGTGTATAGTGTAGTGTATAGTGTATAGTGTAGTGTATAGTGTATAGTGTAGTGTATAGTGTAGTGTATAGTGTAGTGTATAGTGTAGTGTATAGTGTAGTGTATAGTATAGTGTATAGTGTAGTGTATAGTGTATAGTGTAGTGTATAGTGTAGTGTATAGTGTAGTGTATAGTGTAGTGTATAGTGTAGTGTATAGTGTCGTGTATAGTGTAGTGTATAGTGTAGTGTATAGTGTATAGTGTAGTGTATAGTGTATAGTGTAGTGTATAGTGTAGTGTATAGTGTAGTGTATAGTGTATAGTGTCGTGTATAGTGTAGTGTATAGTGTAGTGTATAGTGTAGTGTATAGTGTAGCATAGTGTCGTGTATAATGTAGTGTATAGTGTAGTGTATAGTGTCGTGTATAGTGTAGTGTATAGTGTATAGTGTAGTGTATAGTGTAGTGTATAGTGTAGTGTGTAGTGTAGTGTATAGTGTAGTGTATAGTGTAGTGTATAGTGTCGTGTATAGTGTAGTGTATAGTGTAGTGTATAGTGTAGTGTATAGTGTAGCATAGTGTCGTGTATAGTGTAGTGTATAGTGTAGTGTATAGTGTAGTGTATAGTGTAGTGTATAGTGTATAGTGTCGTGTATAGTGTAGTGTATAGTGTAGTGTATAGTGTAGTGTATAGTGTATAGTGTAGTGTATAGTGTATAGTGTAGTGTATAGTGTATAGTGTAGTGTATAGTGTAGTGTATAGTGTCGTGTATAGTGTAGTGTATAGTGTCGTGTATAGTGTAGTGTATAGTGTAGTGTATAGTGTAGTGTATAGTGTATAGTGTAGTGTATAGTGTATAGTGTAGTGTATAGTGTATAGTGTAGTGTATAGTGTATAGTGTAGTGTATAGTGTAGTGTATAGTGTAGCATCGTGTCGTGTATAGTAGTGTAGTGTATGGTAGTGTAGTGTATAGTATAGTGTAATGTATAGCAGTGTAGCATATAGCGGTGTAGTGTATAGTAGTGTAGTGTATAGTGGAATGTATAGTCGTGTAGTGTATAGTAGTGTAGTGTATAATGTAGTGTATAGTAGTGTACTGTATAGTCATGTAGTGTATAGTAGTGTAGTGTATAGTGGTGTAGTGTATACAGTAGTGTAATGTATAGTGGTGTAGTGTATAGTAATGTAGTGTATAGTGGTGTAATGTATAGCAGTATAATGTAGTGTATAGTAGTGAGTGTATAGTAGTGTAGTGTATAGTATAGTAGTGTATAGTGTAGTGTATAGTAGTGTATAGTAGTGTAGTGTATAGTAGTGTATAGACCAGTGTAATGTATAGTCGTGTAGTGTAGTGTATAGTAGTGTGGTGTTTAGTAGTGTATAGTAGTGTAGTGTATAGTAGTGTAGTATATAGTGGTGTAGTGTATAGAGTAGTGTATAGTATAGTAGAGTAGTGTATAGTATAGTAGTGTATAGTGGTGTGTATAGTGATGTAATGTATAGCAGTATAATGTATAGTAGTGTAGTGTATAGTAGTGTATAGTGTAGTGTATAGTAGTGTAGGGCTGTTACAGAGAGCCCGTTATGCATGGCAGCCTATGGTAAACAAGCACAGTGGGCGGGGCTACGTCAGTGCACGGGCAGGTGCCCTCTACGACGTCCGCGCTTCGGACGTTACGATCCCCCGGGGCCCCACCCCTCAGGGAGGGGGGTGTATAAAAGGGGAATGTATCGGGGGGCTCGGGAGTGATGTTTAGCTAAAGAAGAGGAGGCGGAAGACGTCTGAGATAGAGCCCTGGACTCCCCCTGGCACGCCGTCCTTATCAGGACCGCGCAGGCTCGAGCCAGTGGCGTGGTACCAGAGCCAGAGCCAGTGCTGGTCTGGACTCTGGGTACCGGGCCCGACTGACCAGTGTCGGGCCAAGATAGCCTCCCCTAGCCCATTAGTGGAGGACTCAGAGGCAGGCTAAGGTTAGCCTAGAGGTGTGTCCTCAGATAGACGGGTGAGGGGGCCGATACCCCCTCAATTGTGTATGTCACAAAGTTGGTATTCAAATAAACAAGTGTGTCTCCAACTCCGGTGTCAACGAGTCATAAGCGTTACTACATCTGGCGTCAGAAGTGAAACAAAGTACGAACATGGATACACGCCGGACGACTCGAGTCGGAGTACCAGGAGCGGAGGACACCGCTGCAGTTGGAGAGCCCGAGACGGCTGAAGATGCCATCGAGCAGCCGGGGCTGGGTGCATCCACGCCACAGCAGCTGGAGGAAGGGGAGCCGTCGACGGAGGGGCTGAGGCAGGCGCACGCGAAGCTGGCCGAGCTGCTGTACGCCGCAGCCGCCATGCTCGATAACATCACACGGCTGGGGGCTGCGGGACCGCCACGAGGCGACAGCAGCCAACGACCACAGCGCCTTCCCGCCATTTCAACGGAGCAACATTTTGAAACTCCCGCCATCGCCGCAGCTGCTGTTGAGGGCGTGGCCGCTCTAAGCATCGCGTCCAACGGCGGGAGTACAGTACCTGCCGCGTCACCACGGGTGCGACCGGCGA
The DNA here is from genome assembly GCF_965212315.1 of Lampetra planeri. Classification (NCBI taxonomy): domain Eukaryota; kingdom Metazoa; phylum Chordata; class Hyperoartia; order Petromyzontiformes; family Petromyzontidae; genus Lampetra; species Lampetra planeri. The sequence goes on along the minus strand of NW_027615099.1, from coordinate 18,006 downwards.
TGCCATCGCTGCTTCGGGCCGACGCTGAGTCGAGTGAGGGAGACGAGGGAGCGCGATCGTCCTCTGCAGCCGCTGCCTTACATCAGCGACTGCCGCCGCTCAAAGAATTTGTGGGCGAGGAGGGCGACTGGGGCGGCTTCCAGCGGCGCTTCCTCGCTCACCAGGAGATGGCACAGTGGACAGACGCCGAGGCTCTCCGAGCACTGCCAGCACTCCTCGACAGCGACGCCCTCGCCACACTAACATCGGCAACGAAGGAGAGGCGTTCCACGCTGCGGAAGGCGATGCAAGTGCTGTCCGCTGTGTATGGGCCACCATCGGACTGTCGTCAACTCTTTTACGATCGCCAGCGGGGGACGAAGGAGTCGCCCCTGGCGTACCGTACAAGCCTCCTGGCGCTGGCAAAGGAAGCCTTTCCACGAATGGACGACGAGGGGATCGACGCCATGGTGACAGAAAAGATACTTTTGCTGGCGGACGACTTAGACATCGTCATTGTCGCACAGGACGATGCAGAAATGTGCTCCCTCCAAGCGGCCCGTCTCCTCCACGCAAACCTGTCCTCTCAATGACGGAAGGCCAGCAAGGCGGCGAGCGGGCGCGCCGTCGCTGCGGCCACCCTCCCGGCGGAAGAGGTTTGCGCCATCAACCATCGACGGCAGCACGGAGCGGGAGCGCGGGGGGACCGGGCTGGTTCAAGCCATCTACAACGTCCATCGTCGCCACCAGCGCTTCCACGCTGCTACAACTGCGGCATCCGGGGCCACGTCGCCTCGGGGTGCCGCTCTCCTCGGCAGCGCGGGACGACACCTCAACGGGACGCCGGCCCTCGTCACAAGCTCCACCATCATAATCCGGCGAGTCGCGGCACCCCTCACGTTTGGCCCACGCACACGCCCGTCGCACACTTAAACACCGCAGCGAAGGGGGGGCCAATATCGCGTACCATGGCACCAACACGCACCGCTCTGGGTACTCACATTGAACCCAGCCAGTGGTCCGTGTTGGCCCATCGGGTTGTAGCCGCGTCGTCGGGGTCGTCGGCCGTTGTGGGTCACATCGATGGGGTGGAGGTTCGCATCTTGGTCGATACAGGAGCATCGGCGACCATTATTTCGGAGTTGATTTATAACATTCTCCCTGCCCAGAGCCGTCCTTTGATGCCTGTTAATGTGCCATTCTTTGCTGCTAACGGGGGTTCACTTGGCATCATCGGACAAATTCGAGCCCAAATTTGTGTCGGGGATATTAAATTATCTGGGCCGATTTTTGTTTCCTCCTCGCTGGCGGTTCCGTGCCTGCTGGGGACGGATTTCCTGGCCAAAATGCCGATTAGGATATTAATCGACCAGGGATGCATTGAGCTCCCATCGGGCCGACGCATGGCGTTTTTGCCATCCCCCGCTACGAGCCGGACGGCGTTCGCGACGGTGCCGGCGTTCGTAGATAGAACGGTGCGCGTTCCTCCGGGGGCGCAAATGTTAATTCCTTTGAGACTTCGGCTAAGGGCATTGGGGCTCAAGGGGTTTTGCTGGGACCGTCTAGGGCCGGGGTCAGTGGACCTAATTTACTCCCGGCCCAGACCATAGTGAGAGGGGATGGAGAACCCTTCATCGCGGTCCTCAATGTGGGCTCGCAGACGGTGGTGGTCCCACAAGGGACCGTGCTTGCTCACGCAACGCCGGTGCCCTGTGAGGAACCCGTCGCGAGTCATGTCGGCGCTGCCCCTGCACCGCGACCACATTCAGACAGCGATGAAGGGTGGCTCGAGGCGCTTTGCGCGGGATCGACGGACCTGTCAAATTTAGAGCGCCAACGTCTTAAGACACTACTGAGGGAATTTTCCGACGTTTTCAGTCGGGATAAATACGATTTGGGCTGCACTCATCTGCTGCGTCACCATATTGATACGGGTGACAGCGCGCCAATACGCCAAAATCCTTTTCGGTTGAGTCCCGCCGAAAAGGACCATGTCAAATCGGCTGTTGATGACATGCTAGCCGCCGACATAATTTCTCCCTCCAACAGCCCTTGGGGAGCGCCGATCGTCCTGGTTAAGAAGCAGGACGGTTCGTTGCGGTTTTGCGTTGACTTTCGGCGCCTTAATAAAATTACGGTTGCCGACGCATACCCGCTCCCACGGATGGACGAATCGCTTGACGCCTTGGCGGGAGCGCGATTCTTCTCCACATTGGACTTACTTTCGGGATTCTGGCAGCTTCCTCTGGACGATGATTCAAAGCCTAAAACTGCTTTCCGTACTCCGCACGGCCTGTTTCAATTCAACCGGTTGCCGATGGGCTTACACTCAGCGCCGGCAACTTTCCAGCGGTTGATGGAATTGGTTTTGGCTGGATTGCAATGGGAGTCGTGCCTGATTTATTTGGATGACGTTATTGTCTTTGGCAAAACTTTTGATGAACATCTCCAGAGGTTGCGGGCGGTTTTCCTAAAGATGCGGGCTGCTAATTTGAAATTTAAGCCCCAAAAATGCCATTTGTTACGCGAGTCGGTGCGTTATTTGGGGCACATCGTGGGGCGCTCAGGTATTTCTACCGATCCCCGCCAAAACGCAGTGTGTAAGCTCCTGGCCGACTCCCACCTCAGTGGGAGAGGTTAGGAGTTTTATTGGGTTTGCGTCGTATTATAGACGCTTCGTCGCTAATTTTGCGACTATCGCCAAACCCCTACATGCTTTAACATCTAAAGGGGTTGGTTCGGTTTTGCTGGGGTCAGGAGGAGGAGGCTGCTTTTTGCTCCCTTCGGGATGCTTTGGTAAACGCTCCTCCCCTGATTTACCCTGATTTTTCAAAACCGTTCTTGCTCGACACCGATGCGAGCAACACGGGTATTGGGGGCGTGCTCTCCCAGGTGGTTGACGGCGTGGAACATGTGGTTGCGTACGGCAGTCGGGTGTTGTCTCCAGCGGAGCAACGGTATTGTGTCACCCGTAGGGAACTGTTGGCAATTGTCCATTTCGTCCAACAGTATCGCCCATATCTGTACGGTCGGCATTTCACCGTCCGCACAGATCATGCGGCACTGCAGTACGCCCTGAGGGTCCAACAGCCATCGGGACAATTGTCCCGATGGTTGGAGGTCCTCCAGGATTACGATTTCCAAACCACATACCGTAAGGGCGTTCGCCACACCAACGCGGACGCTCTGTCACGCTTGCCAACCACCTCCGAGTGTGCATGCCTCCTGGGGTCTGGACGTTGCAGGCCTCCAGGGGACACATCGGTACCTGTCTTGGCGGCCGCCAACGACGACGATGCAATGGTTCCTAATTCGATCGAACAACAGGGCAAAGATTCCCTGTTGGGGTTGCCCGTCATTGAATGGGGGCGCCTCCAGATGGAGGATGTCTCCCTCCTCGGGTGGCGACGTCGCGTTGGCGGTGCGGCGGGGGGAAAAAGAGGTGGTTCCGACGCATGGGAAATGTGCCAAGGTCTGCTAATGCATTGGGACGGGAAGTCACGTCGACATCGGCTGGTTGTCCCTACTGGGTTGCGGGGTAGGGTGGTATGGGCCGCTCATGAGCGCCTCCTACACCTGGGGACCCAAAAGACTCTCGCCTTGCTGCAACTTGATTTTTACTGGCCTGGCATGACGAGGGATGTGGGGGATTTGTTGGGATCGTGCCCTCAATGTGCACAACGCAAACCGCCGGCACGGGAGTCTAACCCGCCCTTGCAATCGATCAAAGTGTCCAGGATAAACGAGCTGGTCGCTCTGGACATTTTGGGACCATTCCCCGCCACCCCCAGAGGGAATAGATATTTGTTGACGGGTGTCGAGTATTTTACACGCTGGCCTATGGCCTGGCCTTTGGCCAACCAGTCGGCAGCAGCCATCGTGGAGGCCTTTGTTCAGGGTTATGTCCTGGACAAAGGTGCTCCGGAGAGGCTGCTGACCGACCAGGGCAGAAATTTTTCCGGTAAACTACTCAGACAAGTCTGCGATCTCCTGGGCACAAAGAAAATTCGGACCTCCCCATATCACCCACAAACTGACGGGATGGTCGAACGTTTGCATCGCACCATCTCGTCCATGTTATCACAACAAGTTTCGGACTCGCAAACGGATTGGGACCTACAAATTCAGGGGGTCTTGGCGGCGTACCGGATGGCACCCCATGCGGCTACGGGGTTTTCTCCCTTTTACCTCATGTACGGCCGAGAACCAGACCCGCCTGTTCGTGCCCAGTTGCGGATCCCCGTGCCGCAGGGAAAAACTAATCTGGCTGACCACGTTAAATTTAATCTGGACAAATTGACCGAGGCACGGGATGCTGCAATGCAAAACTCTGACCTCCGTCAGAAGGCAAATGAGCGCCTCAGATTGAGTCGAGCGCACATGCTGCAGTGGAAGCCGGGGGACAAGGCATGGTTGCACTGCCCCCAGGTGCCACTGGCAACCTCCTCTAAACTTGTGCGGCCGTGGCGGGGCCCTGTGGAAGTGGTGGAGGTGTTACGTCCGCAGTGCGTGCGCATCAAGTGGGGGAAGCGGCGATGGTTCGTGCACCCCTCCAGATTAAAACCCTTCGCTGCGGTACACGACCCCACTTCACACGCGCGTGGCCAAACATGTGGGGGGTCGGCCGACTTGCTGGGTCCGTCTCTGTCGCTCTCACCTGATGCCTTGCCGGCTGTGCCACCTTCAGGAGCATCAGGAGTGACGGGCTCACGCCCGATCACCCCTCCTGCGGATACCGAGGGTCACGCGGAGTCAGAGGAATGCTCACCTCAAGACGGACAGTCGCCACCTGATGGTCCGCCACGCGGGGTTACCCCGTGTGAGGGGCCCGCTGCAAGGACGCGCGCTAAAATGCGCAAACTGTTGTGAGGCCGGAAAATGTGTACATAGCTGTTGTGTTTATTGGCTGTTGTGTGGATGGTGTGTTTCCCGCTCCTCGGATGTACATATGTTGGGTTCACCGTTTGTTGTGTGTGCGGGGTGGGTTCCCTGCTGGTTGTATATAAGCTGTTTTTTTTACGGAATTCGTATTTATTCGGGGGGGTGCGACGGGTTGTTTCTCATCTTGTTGTTGTGTCTTGTTCTGGTTCCTGTTATGGTTCAAAAATAGTGAGGCACACGTCAGGGGGTGAAGGCACCTTTATTGTCAAATTTTGTATGTTGGCAGCCGGGACGGCTGCATGCTATGTGGGGGGGAGTGATGTAGGGCTGTTACAGAGAGCCCGTTATGCATGGCAGCCTATGGTAAACAAGCACAGTGGGCGGGGCTACGTCAGTGCACGGGCAGGTGCCCTCTACGACGTCCGCGCTTCGGACGTTACGATCCCCCGGGGCCCCACCCCTCAGGGAGGGGGGTGTATAAAAGGGGAATGTATCGGGAGGCTCGGGAGTGATGTTTAGCTAAAGAAGAGGAGGCGGAAGACGTCTGAGATAGAGCCCTGGACTCCCCCTGGTACGCCGTCCTTATCAGGACCGCGCAGGCTCGAGCCAGTGGCGTGGTACCAGAGCCAGAGCCAGTGCTGGTCTGGACTCTGGGTACCGGGCCCGACTGACCAGTGTCGGGCCAAGATAGCCTCCCCTAGCCCATTAGTGGAGGACTCAGAGGCAGGCTAAGGTTAGCCTAGAGGTGTGTCCTCAGATAGACGGGTGAGGGGGCCGATACCCCCTCAATTGTGTATGTCACAAAGTTGGTATTCAAATAAACAAGTGTGCCTCCAACTCCGGTGTCAACGAGTCATAAGCGTTACTACAGTAGTGTATAGTGGTGTAGTGTATATTAGTGTGGTGTTTAGTAGTGTAGTGTATAGTAGTGGTGTATAATGTAGTATATAATGTAGTGTATAGTGTAGTGTAGTGTATAATGTAGTGTATAGTGTAGTGTATAGTAGTGTAGTGTATAGTAGTGTAGTGTATAGTAGTGTAGTGTATAGTGTGTGTTGAACTTCTTTTGCACCGTACGCAGCCAACCGCGCTAATCGGAGGCGCGGGCTCCAAAGAAATGAGTTTGCAATCCGTGCCGACTTCCAACTATGCGACTGGGGAGTTGCCAGTGGAGTTTGTATGTTCTGGGGTGTGTGTGTGTGATTGTGAGTTGAGTGTGTTGTGTGTGTGATGTGATTGAGTGTGTTGTGCGTGTGATGTGAGTGAGTGTGTTGTGTGTGTGATGTGAGTGAGTGTGTTGTGTGTGTGATGTGATTGAGTGTGTTGTGTGTGTGATGTGAATGAGTGTGTTGTGTGTGTGATGTGTGTGTGTGTGATGTGAGTGTGTTGTGTGTGTGATGTGAGTGAGTGTGTTGTGTGTGTGATGTGATTGAGTGTGTTGTGTGTGTGATGTGATTGAGTGTGTTGTGTGTGTGATGTGAGTGAGTGTGTTGTGTGTGTGATGTGAGTGAGTGTGTTGTGTGTGTGATGTGAGTGAGTGTGTTGTGTGTGTGATGTGAGTGAGTGTGTTGTGTGTGTGATGTGAGTGAGTGTGTTGTGTGTGTGTGATGTGATTGAGTGTGTTGTGTGTGATGTGAGTGAGTGTGTTGTGCGTGTGATGTGAGTGAGTGTGTTGTGTGTGTGATGTGAGTGAGTGTGTTGTGTGTGTGATGTGATTGAGTGTGTTGTGTGTGTGATGTGAGTGAGTGTGTTGTGCGTGTGATGTGAGTGAGTGTGTTGTGTGTGTGTGATGTGATTGAGTGTGTTGTGTGTGATGTGAGTGAGTGTGTTGTGTGTGTGATGTGAGTGAGTGTGTTGTGTGTGTGATGTGAGTGAGTGTGTTGTGTGTGTGATGTGAGTGAGTGTGTTGTGTGTGTGATGTGATTGAGTGTGTTGTGTGTGTGATGTGAGTGAGTGTGTTGTGTGTGTGATGTGAGTGAGTGTGTTGTGCGTGTGATGTGAGTGGTGTTGTGTGTGTGATGTGAGTGTGTTGTGTGTGTGATGTGATTGAGTGTGTTGTGCGTGTGATGTGAGTGAGTGTGTTGTGTGTGTGATGTGATTGAGTGTGTTGTGTGTGTGATGTGAGTGAGTGTGTTGTGTGTGTGATGTGAATGAGTGTGTTGTGCGTGTGATGTGAGTGAGTGTGTTGTGTGTGTGATGTGATTGCGTGTGTTGTGTGTGTGATGTGAATGAGTGTGTTGTGCGTGTGATGTGAGTGAGTGTGTTGTGTGTGTGATGTGAGTGAGTGTGTTGTGTGTGTGATGTGATCGAGTGTGTTGTGTGTGTGATGTGAGTGAGTGTGTTGTGTGTGTGATGTGAGTGTGTTGTGTGTGTGATGTGAGTGAGTGTGTTGTGTGTGTGATGTGAGTGAGTGTGTTGTGTGTGTGATGTGAGTGAGTGTGTTGTGTGTGTGATTGTGAGTGTGTTGTGTGTGTGATGTGAGTGAGTGTGTTGTGTGTGTGATGTGAGTGTGTTGTGTGTGTGATGTGAGTGAGTGTGTTGTGTGTGTGATGTGATTGAGTGTGTTGTGTGTGTGATGTGAGTGAGTGTGTTGTGTGTGTGATGTGAGTGAGTGTGTTGTGTGTGTGATGTGAGTGTGTTGTGTGTGTGATGTGATCGAGTGTGTTGTGTGTGTGATGTGAGTGAGTGTGTTGTGTGTGTGATGTGAGTGAGTGTGTTGTGTGTGTGATGTGAATGAGTGTGTTGTGTGTGTGATGTGAGTGAGTGTGTTGTGTGTGTGATGTGAGTGAGTGTGTTGTGTGTGTGATGTGAGTGAGTGTGTTGTGTGTGTGATGTGAGTGTGTTGTGTGTGTGATGTGGTTGAGTGTGTTGTGCGTGTGATGTGAGTGAGTGTGTTGTGTGTGTGATGTGAGTGTGTTGTGTGTGTGATGTGAGTGAGTGTGTTGTGTGTGTGATGTGAGTGAGTGTGTTGTGTGTGTGATGTGAGTGAGTGTGTTGTGTGTGTGATGTGAGTGTGTTGTGTGTGTGATGTGAGTGAGTGTGTTGTGTGTGTGATGTGAGTGAGTGTGTTGTGTGTGTGATGTGAGTGTGTTGTGTGTGTGATGTGATTGAGTGTGTTGTGGTGTGATGTGATTGAGTGTGTTGTGCGTGTGATGTGAGTGAGTGTGTTGTGTGTGTGATGTGAGTGAGTGTGTTGTGCGTGTGATGTGAGTGAGTGTGTTGTGTGTGTGATGTGAGTGAGTGTGTTGTGTGTGTGATGTGAGTGAGTGTGTTGTGTGTGTGATGTGGTTGAGTGTGTTGTGTGTGTGATGTGGTTGAGTGTGTTGTGTGTGTGATGTGATTGAGTGTGTTGTGTGTGTGATGTGATTGAGTGTGTTGTGTGTGTGATGTGAGTGAGTGTGTTGTGTGTGTGATGTGATGAGTGTGTTGTGTGTGTGATGTGAGTGAGTGTGTTGTGGTGTGATGTGAGTGAGTGTGTTGTGTGTGTGATGTGAGTGAGTGTGTTGTGTGTGTGATGTGAGTGAGTGTGTTGTGTGTGTGATGTGATTGAGTGTGTTGTGTGTGTGATGTGATTGAGTGTGTTGTGCGTGTGATGTGAGTGAGTGTGTTGTGTGTGTGATGTGAGTGAGTGTGTTGTGTGTGTGATGTGATCGAGTGTGTTGTGTGTGTGATGTGAGTGAGTGTGTTGTGTGTGTGATGTGAGTGAGTGTGTTGTGTGTGTGATGTGAGTGAGTGTGTTGTGTGTGTGATGTGAGTGAGTGTGTTGTGTGTGTGATGTGAGTGAGTGTGTTATGTGTGTGATGGTGAGTGAGTGTGTTGTGCGTGTGATGTGATCGAGTGTGTTGTGTGTGTGATGTGAGTGAGTGTGTTGTGTGTGTGATGTGAGTGAGTGTGTTGTGTGTGTGCTGTGATTGAGTGTGTTGTGTGTGTGATGTGAGTGAGTGTGTTGTGTGTGTGATGTGAGTGAGTGTGTTGTGTGTGTGATGTGATCGAGTGTGTTGTGTGTGTGATGTGAGTGAGTGTGTTGTGTGTGTGATGTGAGTGAGTGTGTTGTGTGTGTGCTGTGATTGAGTGTGTTGTGTGTGTGATGTGATTGAGTGTATTGTGTGTGTGATGTGAGTGAGTGTGTTGTGTGTGTGATGTGATTGAGTGTGTTGTGTGTGTGATGTGAGTGAGTGTGTTGTGTGTGTGATGTGAGTGAGTGTGTTGTGTGTGTGATGTGATTGAGTGTGTTGTGTGTGTGATGTGATTGAGTGTGTTGTGTGTGTGATGTGAGTGAGTGTGTTGTGTGTGTGATGTGAGTGAGTGTGATGTGTGTGTGATGTGAGTGAGTGTGTTGTGTGTGTGATGTGAGTGAGTGTGTTGTGCGTGTGATGTGATTGAGTGTGTTGTGTGTGTGATGTGAGTGAGTGTGTTGTGTGTGTGATGTGAGTGAGTGTGTTATGTGTGTGATGTGAGTGAGTGTGTTGTGGAGTGTGATGTGATTGAGTGTGTTGTGTGTGTGATGTGAGTGAGTGTGTTGTGTGTGTGATGTGAATGAGTGTGTTGTGTGTGTGATGTGAGGTAAGTGTGTTGTGTGTGTGATGTGATTGAGTGTGTTGTGTGTGTGATGTGAGTGAGTGTGTTGTGTGTGTGATGTGAATGAGTGTGTTGTGTGTGTGATGTGATTGAGTGTGTTGTGTGTGTGATGTGAATGAGTGTGTTGTGTGTGTGATGTGATTGAGTGTGTTGTGTGTGTGATGTGATTGAGTGTGTTGTGGTGTGATGTGATTGAGTGTGTTGTGTGTGTGATGTGATGAGTGTGTTGTGTGTGTGATGTGATTGAGTGTGTTGTGTGTGTGATGTGTTTGAGTGTGTTGTGTGTGTGATGTGAGTGAGTGTGTTGTGTGTGTGATGTGATTGAGTGTGTTGTGTGTGTGATGTGATTGAGTGTGTTGTGTGTGTGATGTGAGTGAGTGTGTTGTGTGTGTGATGTGATTGAGTGTGTTGTGTGTGTGATGTGATGAGTGTGTTGTGTGTGTGATGTGATTGAGTGTGTTGTGGTGTGATGTGTTTGAGTGTGTTGTGTGTGTGATGTGAGTGAGTGTGTTGTGTGTGTGATGTGATTGAGTGTGTTGTGTGTGTGATGTGATTGAGTGTGTTGTGTGTGTGATGTGAGTGAGTGTGTTGTGTGTGTGATGTGATTGAGTGTGTTGTGTGTGTGATGTGAGTGAGTGTGTTGTGTGTGTGATGTGATTGAGTGTGTTGTGTGTGTGATGTGAGTGAGTGTGTTGTGTGTGTGATGTGAGTGAGTGTGTTGTGTGTGTGATGTGAGTGAGTGTGTTGTGTGTGTGATGTGATTGAGTGTGTTGTGTGTGTGATGTGAGTGAGTGTGTTGTGGTGTGATGTGAGTGTGTTGTGGTGTGATGTGAGTGAGTGTGTTGTGTGTGTGATGTGAGTGAGTGTGTTGTGTGTGTGATGTGAGTGAGTGTGTTGTGTGTGTGATGTGATTGAGTGTGTTGTGTGTGTGATGTGAGGAGTGTGTTGTGTGTGTGATGTGTTTGAGTGTGTTGTGTGTGTGATGTGATGAGTGTGTTGTGTGTGTGATGTGAGTGAGTGTGTTGTGTGTGTGATGTGATTGAGTGTGTTGTGTGTGTGATGTGAGTGAGTGTGTTGTGTGTGTGATGTGAGTGAGTGTGTTGTGTGTGTGATGTGATGAGTGTGTTGTGTGTGTGTGTGATTGAGTGTGTTGTGTGTGTGATGTGATTGAGTGTGTTGTGTGTGTGATGTGAGTGAGTGTGTTGTGTGTGTGATGTGAGTGAGTGTGTTGTGTGTGTGATGTGAGTGAGTGTGTTGTGTGTGTGATGTGAGTGAGTGTGTTGTGTGTGTGATGTGAGTGAGTGTGTTGTGTGTGTGATGTGATTGAGTGTGTTGTGTGTGTGATGTGAGTGAGTGTGTTGTGTGTGTGATGTGAGTGAGTGTGTTGTGTGTGTGATGTGAGTGAGTGTGTTGTGTGTGTGATGTGTGTGATGTGAGTGTGTTGTGTGTGTGATGTGAGTGAGTGTGTTGTGTGTGTGATGTGAGTGTGTGTGTGTGTGATGTGATTGAGTGTGTTGTGTGTGTGATGTGAGTGAGTGTGTTGTGTGTGTGATGTGAGTGAGTGTGTTGTGTGTGTGATGTGATTGAGTGTGTTGTGTGTGTGATGTGAGTGTGTTGTGTGTGTGATGTGAGTGAGTGTGTTGTGTGTGTGATGTGATCGAGTGTGTTGTGTGTGTGATGTGAGTGAGTGTTGTGCGTGTGATGTGATTGAGTGTGTTGTGTGTGTGATGTGAGTGAGTGTGTTGTGTGTGTGATGTGAGTGAGTGTGTTGTGTGTGTGATGTGAGTGAGTGTGTTGTGCGTGTGATGTGAGTGAGTGTGTTGTGTGTGTGATGTGATTGAGTGTGTTGTGTGTGTGATGTGAGTGTGTTGTGTGTGTGATGTGAGTGAGTGTGTTGTGTGTGTGATGTGAGTGTGTGTTGTGGTGTGATGTGATTGAGTGTGTTGTGTGTGTGATGTGATTGAGTGTGTTGTGTGTGTGATGTGAGTGTGTTGTGTGTGTGATGTGAGTGAGTGTGTTGTGCGTGTGATGTGATTGAGTGTGTTGTGTGTGTGATGTGAGTGAGTGTGTTGTGTGTGTGATGTGAGTGTGTTGTGTGTGTGATGTGAGTGAGTGTGTTGTGGTGTGATGTGAGTGAGTGTGTTGTGTGTGTGATGTGAGTGAGTGTGTTGTGTGTGTGATGTGAGTGAGTGTGTTGTGTGTGTGATGTGAGTGAGTGTGTTGTGTGTGTGATGTGAGTGAGTGTGTTGTGTGTGTGATGTGAGTGAGTGTGTTGTGTGTGTGATGTGAGTGAGTGTGTTGTGTGTGTGATGTGAGTGAGTGTGTTGTGTGTGTGATGTGAGTGAGTGTGTTGTGTGTGTGATGTGAGTGAGTGTGTTGTGTGTGTGATGTGAGTGAGTGTGTTGTGTGTGTGTGATGTGAGTGAGTGTGTTGTGTGTGTGATGTGAGTGAGTGTGTTGTGTGTGTGATGTGAGTGAGTGTGTTGTGTGTGTGATGTGAGTGAGTGTGTTGTGTGTGTGATGTGAGTGAGTGTGTTGTGTGTGTGATGTGAGTGAGTGTGTTGTGTGTGTGATGTGAGTGAGTGTGTTGTGTGTGTGATGTGAGTGAGTGTGTTGTGTGTGTGATGTGAGTGAGGTGTGTGTTGTGTGTGTGATGTGAGTGAGTGTGTTGTGTGTGTGATGTGAGTGAGTGTGTTGTGTGTGTGATGTGAGTGAGTGTGTTGTGTGTGTGATGTGAGTGAGTGTGTTGTGTGTGTGATGTGAGTGAGTGTGTTGTGCGTGTGATGTGAGTGAGTGTGTTGTGTGTGTGATGTGAGTGAGTGTGTTGTGTGTGTGATGTGAGTGAGTGTGTTGTGTGTGTGATGTGAGTGAGTGTGTTGTGTGTGTGATGTGAGTGTGTTTTGTGTGTGTGTGTGATGTGAGTGTGTTGTGTGTGTGATGTGAGTGAGTGTGTTGTGTGTGTGATGTGAGTGAGTGTGTTGTGTGTGTGAGTGAGTGTGTTGTGTGTGTGATGTGATTGAGTGTGTTGTGTGTGTGATGTGAGTGAGTGTGTTGTGTGTGTGATGTGAGTGAGTGTGTTGTGTGTGTGATGTGAGTGAGTGTGTTGTGTGTGTGATGTGATTGAGTGTGTTGTGTGTGTGATGTGTGAGTGAGTGTGTTGTGTGTGTGATGTGAGTGAGTGTGTTGTGTGTGTGATGTGATTGAGTGTGTTGTGTGTGTGATGTGAGTGAGTGTGTTGTGTGTGTGATGTGATTGAGTGTGTTGTGTGTGTGATGTGAGTGAGTGTGTTGTGGTGTGATGTGATGTGAGTTGTGTGTGTGTGATGTGAGTGAGTGTGTTGTGTGTGTGATGTGAGTGAGTGTGTTGTGTGTGTGATGTGAGTGAGTGTGTTGTGTGTGTGATGTGAGTGAGTGTGTTGTGTGTGTGATGTGAGTGAGTGTGTTGTGTGTGTGATGTGAGTGAGTGTGTTGTGTGTGTGATGTGATTGAGTGTGTTGTGTGTGTGATGTGAGTGAGTGTGTTGTGGTGTGATGTGAGTGAGTGTGTTGTGTGTGTGATGTGATTGAGTGTGTTGTGTGTGTGATGTGAGTGAGTGTGTTGTGTGTGTTGATGTGAGTGAGTGTGTTGTGTGTGTGATGTGATTGAGTGTGTTGTGTGTGTGATGTGAGTGAGTGTGTTGTGTGTGTGATGTGAGTGAGTGTGTTGTGTGTGTGATGTGAGTGAGTGTGTTGTGTGTGTGATGTGAGTGAGTGTGTTGTGTGTCGTGTGATGTGAGTGAGTGTGTTGTGTGTGTGATGTGAGTGAGTGTGTTGTGTGTGTGATGTGAGTGAGTGTGTGTGTGTGTGATGTGAGTGAGTGTGTTGTGTGTGTGATGTGAGTGAGTGTGTTGTGTGTGTGATGTGAGTGAGTGTGTTGTGTGTGTGATGTGAGTGAGTGTGTTGTGTGTGTGATGTGAGTGAGTGTGTTGTGTGTGTGATGTGGTGAGTGGTTGTGTGTGTGATGTGATGAGTGTGTTGTGTGTGTGATGTGAGTGAGTGTGTTGTGTGTGTGTGTGTTGTGGAGTGAGTGGTTGTGTGTGTGATGTGGTGAGTGTGTTGTGTGTGTGATGTGAGTGGAGTGTGTTGTGTGTGTGATGTGAGTGTGTGTGTTGTGTGTGTGTTGTGAGTGGTGTGTTGTGTGTGTGATGTGATTGAGTGTGTTGTGTGGTGTGATGTGAGTGTGTGTGTTGTGTGTGTGATGTGGTGAGTGTGTTGTGTGTGTGTGTTATTGAGTGTGTGTGTGTGTGATGTGATTGAGTGTGTTGTGTGTGTGATGTGGAGTGTGGTGTGTTGTGTGTGTGATGTGATTGTGTGTGTTGTGTGTGTGGATGTTTTGAGTGTGTTGTGTGTGTGATGTGAGTGAGTGTGTTGTGTGTGTGATGTGATGGTGTGTTGTGTGTGTGATGTTATGAGTGTGTGTGTGTGTGTGATGTGATGAGGTGTGTTGTGTGTGTGATGTGAGTGAGTGTGTTGTGTGTGTGATGTGATTGAGTGTGTTGTGTGTGTTGATGTGGTTGAGTGTGTTGTGTGTGTGTGTTGGTTGAGTGTGTGTTGGTGTGTGTGTGTGATGTGTGTGTTGTGTGGGTGTTGTGAGTGAGTGTGTTGTGTGTGTGATGTGATGAGTGTGTTGTGTGTGTGATGTGATTGAGTGTGTTGTGTGTGTGATGGTGAGTGAGTGTGTTGTGTGTGTGTGTGATTGAGTGTGTTGTGTGTGTGATGTGATTGAGTGTGTTGTGTGTGTGATGTGTGTGAGTGTGTTGTGTGTGTGATGTGAGTGAGTGTGTTGTGTGTGTGATGTGAGTGAGTGTGTTGTGTGTGTGTGATGTGATTGAGTGTGTTGTGTGTGTGATGTGGTGGTGTGTGTGTGTGTGTGTGATGGGTGTGTGTGTTGTGTGATGTGAGTGAGTGTGTTGTGTGTGTGATGTGATTGAGTGTGTTGTGTGTGTGATGTGAGTGAGTGTGTTGTGTGTGTGATGTGATGAGTGTGTGTGTGTGTGTGGATGTGAGTGTGTTGTGTGTGTGATGTGAGTGAGTGTGTTGTGTGTGTGATGTGAGTGAGTGTGTTGTGTGTGTGATGTGAGTGAGTGTGTTGTGTGTGTGATGTGAGTGTGTGTGTGTTGTGGTGTGTGATGTGAGTGTGTTGTGTGTGTGATGTGAGTGAGTGTGTGTGTGTGTGATGTGAGTGAGTGTGTTGTGTGTGTGATGTGGTGTGTGTTGTGTGTGTGATGTGAGTGGTGTTGTGTGTGTGATGTGAGGTGAGTGTGGTTGTGTGTGTGATGTGATTGAGTGTGTTGTGTGTGTGATGTGAGTGTGTGTGGTGTGTGTGTGATGTGAGTGAGTGTGTTGTGTGTGTGATGTGGTTGAGTGTGTTGTGTGTGTGATGTGAGTGTGTGTGGTGTGTGTGTGAGTGAGTGTGTTGTGTGTGTGATGTGAGTGAGTGTGTTGTGTGTGTGATGTGAGTGAGTGTGTTGTGTGTGTGATGTGGTGAGTGGTTGTGTGTGTGATGTGATTGAGTGTGTTGTGTGTGTGATGTGAGTGGTGTTGTGTGTGTGTGTGAGTGTGTTGTGTGTGTGATGTGAGTGAGTGTGTTGTGTGTGTGATGTGAGTGAGTGTGTTGTGTGTGTGATGTGAGTGAGTGTGTTGTGTGTGTGATGTGAGTGAGTGTGTTGTGTGTGTGATGTGATTGAGTGTGTTGTGTGGTGATGTGATTGAGTGTTGTGTGTGTGATGTGATGAGTGTGTGTGTGTGTGATGTGAGTGAGTGTGTTGTGTGTGTGATGTGAGTGAGTGTGTTGTGTGTGTGATGTGAGTGAGTGTGTTGTGTGTGTGATGTGAGTGAGTGTGTTGTGTGTGTGATGTGAGTGAGTGTGTTGTGTGTGTGATGTGAGTGAGTGTGTTGTGTGTGTGATGTGAGTGAGTGTGTTGTGTGTGTGATGTGAGTGAGTGTGTTGTGTGTGTGATGTGTTGAGTGTGTTGTGTGTGTGATGTGAGTGAGTGTGTTGTGTGTGTGATGTGATTGAGTGTGTTGTGTGTGTGATGTGATTGAGTGTGTTGTGGTGTGATGTGATTGAGTGTGTTGTGTGTGTGTGTGATGAGTGTGTGTGTGTGATGTGATGAGTGTGTTGTGTGTGTGATGTGAGTGAGTGTGTTGTGGTGTGATGTGAGTGAGTGTGTTGTGTGTGTGATGTGAGTGAGTGTGTTGTGTGTGTGATGAGTGAGTGTGTTGTGTGTGTGTGTGTGAGTGTGTTGTGTGTGTGATGTGATTGAGTGTGTTGTGTGTGTGATGTGAGTGAGTGTGTTGTGTGTGTGATGTGAGTGAGTGTGTTGTGTGTGTGATGTGAGTGAGTGTGTTGTGTGTGTGATGTGAGTGAGTGTGTTGTGTGTGTGATGTGATTGAGTGTGTTGTGTGTGTGTGTGAGTGAGTGTGTTGTGTGTGTGATGTGAGTGAGTGTGTTGTGTGTGTGATGTGAGTGAGTGTGTTGTGTGTGGTGATGTGAGTGAGTGTGTTGTGTGTGTGATGTGATGTGGTGTGTGTGTGTGTGATGTGAGTGTGTTGTGTGTGTGATGTGAGTGAGTGTGTTGTGTGTGTGATGTGAGTGAGTGTGTTGTGTGTGTGATGTGAGTGAGTGTGTTGTGTGTGTGATGTGAGTGAGTGTGTTGTGTGTGTGATGTGATGAGTGTGTTGTGGTGTGATGTGAGTGAGTGTGTTGTGTGTGTGATGTGAGTGAGTGTGTTGTGTGTGTGATGTGAGTGAGTGTGTTGTGTGTGTGATGTGATTGAGTGTGTTGTGTGTGTGATGTGAGTGAGTGTGTTGTGTGTGTGATGTGAGTGAGTGTGTTGTGTGTGTGATGTGAGTGAGTGTGTTGTGTGTGTGATGTGAGTGAGGTGTTGTGTGTGTGATGTGAGTGAGTGTGTTGTGTGTGTGATGTGTTGAGTGTGTGTGTGTGATGTGAGTGAGTGTGTTGTGTGTGTGATGTGAGTGAGTGTGTTGTGTGTGTGATGTGAGTGAGTGTGTTGTGTGTGTGATGTGAGTGGTGTGTTGTGTGTGTGATGTGTTGAGTGTGTTGTGGTGTGTGATGTGAGTGAGTGTGTTGTGTGTGTGTGTGGTGAGTGTGTTGTGTGTGTGATGTGAGTGAGTGTGTTGTGTGTGTGATGTGAGTGGAGTGTGTTGTGGTGTGATGTGATTGAGTGTGTTGTGTGTGTGATGTGAGTGAGTGTGTTGTGTGTGTGATGTGAGTGAGTGTGTTGTGTGTGTGATGTGAGTGAGTGTGTTGTGTGTGTGATGTGAGTGAGTGTGTTGTGTGTGTGATGTGAGTGAGTGTGTTGTGTGTGTGATGTGATGAGTGTGTTGTGTGGTGTGATGTGAGTGAGTGTGTTGTGTGTGTGTGTGAGTGAGTGTGTTGTGGTGTGATGTGAGTGAGTGTGTTGTGTGTGTGATGTGAGTGAGTGTGTGTGTGTGATGTGGTGGTGTGTTGTGGTGTGTGATGTGAGTGGGTGTGTGTGTGTGTGATGTGAGTGAGTGTGTTGGTGGTGGTGTGAGGTGGAGTGGTGTGTTGTGTGTGTGTGGTGTGTTGTGTGTGTGAGTGAGTGAGTGTGTTGTGTGTGATGTGAGTGAGTGTGTTGTGTGTGTGATGTGAGTGAGTGTGTTGTGTGTGTGATGTGAGTGAGTGTGTTGTGCGTGTGATGTGAGTGAGTGTGTTGTGGTGTGTGATGTGAGTGAGTGTGTTGTGTGTGTGATGTGAGTGAGTGTGTTGTGGTGTGTGATGTGAGTGAGTGTGTTGTGGTGTGATGTGAGTGAGTGTGTTGTGTGTGTGATGTGAGTGAGTGTGTTGTGTGTGTGATGTGAGTGAGTGTGTTGTGTGTGTGATGTGAGTGAGGTGTGTTGTGTGTGTGATGTGGTGAGTGTGTTGTGCGTGTGATGTGAGTGAGTGTGTTGTGCGTGTGATGTGAGTGAGTGTGTTGTGTGTGTGATGTGATTGAGTGTGTTGTGGTGTGTGATGTGATTGAGTGTGTTGTGTGTGTGATGTGAGTGAGTGTGTTGTGCGTGTGATGTGAGTGAGTGTGTTGTGGTGTGTGGATGTGAGTGAGTGTGTTGTGTGTGTGATGTGAGTGAGTGTGTTGTGTGTGTGATGTGATTGAGTGTGTTGTGTGTGTGATGTGTTGAGTGTGTTGTGTGTGTGATGTGAGTGAGTGTGTTGTGTGTGTGATGTGAGTGATGTGTTGTGCGTGTGATTGTGAGTGAGTGTGTTGTGTGTGTGATTGTGAGTGGAGTGTGTTGTGTGTGTGATGTGATTGAGTGTGTTGTGTGTGTGATGTGATTGAGTGTGTTGTGTGTGTGATGTGATTGAGTGTGTTGTGTGTGTGATGTGATGTGAGTGTGTTGTGTGTGGTGATGTGATTGAGTGTGTTGTGTGTGTGATTGTGAGTGGAGTGGTGTTGGGTGTGTGTGTGATGTGATGTGAGTGTGTTGTGTGTGTGATGTGATTGAGTGTGTTGTGTGTGTGATGTGATTAGAGTGTGTTGTGTGTGTGAT